>NW_019154088.1:14083102-14145261 GCF_002288905.1 Enhydra lutris kenyoni | reverse complement strand
TGAAGATTTTATTTATTTGACACAGAGAGATCACAAGTAGGCAGAGAGAGAGAGGAGGAAGCAGGCTCCCCACTGAGCAGAGAGCTGATACGGGGCTCGATCCCAGGACCCTGAGATCATGACCTGAGCTGAAGGCAGAGGCTTAACCCACTGAGCCACCCAGGCGCCCCTCTCCAACTGGTCTTAAGGGTTAATCTGCTTCAAGTTAACACACTCCTTACTAGCTGACCTAGGTCCCTGGATCTGTAACAGACAGATCACTGGCCTTGAGGAGGACAAAGAGGCCACAGGGGCCAGCAAGACTGTTTGAAGCCACCTTGACTTTTTGATTAGCCTGGCAATTTTTTTAGCAAAATATTTTTCTTTTCTTAGGTCACCCAAATGATTCCACTAACCTCCCTTTGTGTATCTGTAGACCTTGCCTTCCTTTGCAGCAACACAAGTGTCCTCCTGCACATCACAAAACAAGAACCGAACCCCTTTGCACAACCCACGAGCATTGAGATGATATTTGTGGCTGGCACCATCAAGTCTCACATGATCAAATGTTGCAGACCATGGCACTCCCTTTACTGATTACACTAAACCCCTTTAAAAACCCCTGGATCAGGGAGAAACCTCACAGTTGGCTTTTGGACAAGAGTCTATCTTCTCCCCAGGAATCCAGCCTCCTGAATAAAGCTAAAATTCTTTTCCAATCAAAATTTGTCTCTTGAAAAAAAAAAAATTGTCTCTTGAGTATTGGCCTTTCAAGCGACGGGGCAAACAAATTTGGGATTGGATAACAGCTGGATCCTCTATTCAGGGTGTCACAAGATTTCAAACAACACATCAATGGGGCTGCATTTCTTTCTGGAGCCTGTGGTCTTGGCGTTGATGACAGTGTTTAGTTCCTTAAGACTATGGGACTGAAGCCCTCAGCCCCTAGCGATAACTGGCAGTTTCTTGCCATGCAGCCTTCTCAACATGGCAGCTTACTTTCCCAAGGCCAGCAGGAGAATCTCTCACTTTGGTCTGCTAAGATTAGGTCTTCTATATCATCATCACAGGAGTAACTCTCCCATCACATATGCCATATTCATTGGGTTGAAGCAAGTCTCAGGTTCTGTCCGCAACCATGTGAATGGGATCATCCAATGACGGGATTTGTTGTGGCTTCCCATAGAGGCTAAAATGGAACTCAGAATTGTTTCACTTGCAGAATGAGGATGGTGCTTATCTGCTAATTCCCAGCCTGCTCCACAAGGGGCTAAGAAAAGTGCCCCTGCATTCAGAGGAAGCCCTGGACCAGAGAGTCTCATGAGCTTGATATAAGAAACCCTCCATGTGTTTGAGAATGTCCACGGCTGATGAGAAGTCAGCTGCCCACTAGAGCACCTGTTGACTACTATTAAGCAGAGAAGCCTCGAAAAGTTAAAATAAAGGTGAAGGAGGGAAAACAAATTCTTAATATTTTATAATATTTTAAACACCTATTCTTTTAAAGGTGCCTAAAATGTTAGATACAAATGAAAAAGGTTAAGACTATACAACATGGACATAATACTTGTAGCAAATGTATGAAAGACTTCTTTAATGTTAATTATGGTTTCATAATGAAGTTTTTTTCCTTAAATATTTAACATCAAAAAAAGTCACAGTGAAAATACAAATCAGAAAACTTCCCAACATACTCCTAGGATCCAGGCCCCAGCCACGTTTTTGGCACAAACCATCCACAGAGGTGAGCAAAGGTCATGGCAAGAATGCCACAGTGTTATCATAGCAGAAAAAGCAGAGGTCACAGAAGCCTCCAGACTTCCCTGGACCTTGAGAGGAGGAATAGAGGTTCGATTCTGTATCTGCCACCTCTCAGTCTGTCCCATAGTACAGGGCTTTCTGTTGTTACTTGGTGTTCCTCTTTTACCAGAGTTAGCATTCAGGTGTCTGAAGGAGAGTGGTAAACTCTTGCCTGCACCCTTTGGGGTTCAAGTCTCTCATAGTCATACCCCTGAGATTACTCTTAACAGAAGCATTTACGGCCAGTGCTATGGTTATGACGGTGTCCTCACTACCCTCTTCCTGCTGTGCCTTAGAAGCAGGAAGGCTGGGGCACCTGGGTGGCTCAGTGGATTGAGCCTCTGCCTTCAGCTCAGGTCATGATCTCAGGGTCCTGGGATCGAGCCCCACATCGGGCTCTCTGCTCAGCGGGGAGCCTGCTTACCCCTCTCTCTACCTGCCTCTCTGCCTACTTGTGATCTCTGTCAAATAAATAAATAAAATAAAATAAAGAAGAAGCAGGAAGGCTAGATTCATGCATGCAATGGATAATGACATCTAGCTTTCTGTCCTGGCTCGATTGATTACAAATTGTGTGATCTTAATCAAGTCTCTTAACTCCCCTGACAAACAGTTGTTCAACAGGAAATAATGATACTGAACCTGACAACCTCATCGTTCTCATCTAATTCTCAATGTCCTGAGCTCTGAGTATTGCCAGGTCTCTGTAAAACAGCACAGCCATCTCTCCAGTGCTGGAAGTATACTTTCTCTGTGCTATCCAATATGGTAACCACGTCACCTGTGGCTACTGAACAGGTGGAATGGGGTAGTGTAACTGAGGAAATGACTTTAATTAAACTTAAATAGTCACACGAGGGTAGGGCCTACTGTACTGGATAGCACTGCTCTAGAGACACATGCATGGGTAGAGAGAATAATTATTTCCTTACTAATGTGTAATCAGTTGTTCCATTTTTTTTTAATTCATAGAGTTGTTACAAGGATTAAACAAGAATACATGTAGAGAACTTCAAACAATACCTGGCCCACAGTAAGCACAAAATAAATGTTAGCTTTTCTGTTAATACTCTTATTTTATGTAGCTGGCTGTTAAATTTTAATTACTAACCAGCTTATTTTTTTATAGTTTGATAAGATAAACAATAGATTTATAAAACTAAGCAATTATCTCCTTTAGTTCAATTATTTATCTGCATGGGTAGAGGAAAATGGAGCTTGGGAATGTGGGGGGAAAAAAGTTTAACCAATTCCTGAGAATTAAACATATATGGCAGCATAATCTAAAAAAATTCAGAACGGAATTCTTTATGCTTTTATGGAGTAGTTTCCATTTCTGATGGTATTTTTTTTTGTTTCAGCTCCATTTCCTCTCCACCCTTAAAGGGTCTCAACCTGTTTCTGTGGCTCAGTAGTTTTACAACCACTGAAAATAGTTCATTTTACCTCTTGTTAGGTGCCCTTCAGAGCAAGATAAGATGGCTAATTACATATGCCATTAACTGAATGCAATTCCAACTAATTGACAAAAAAAGTATTATACAGCAGCAATTTTTAAAGAACAAAGTTGTATGAAATACAAGGTCATACTTCAGAAGTTTGTCTCCAGGAACAAAGAATTCTAAACATTTACTGTCTCGCTTATGAATTCTGCTAAGATCTGTGCCTGTCACGTAGTGTCCCAGAACTGCAGGAGCTCCAGCATTTAACCCAAATTCATTGTGTGCCTGCTACACATAAGCTCTGCTAGGGCGCCTGGGTGGCTCAGTCGGTTAGGCATCTGCCTTCAGCTCAGGTCAAGATCCCAGAGTGCCTGGGACTGAGACCTGCACCAGGCTCCCAGCTCAACGGGGAGTCCGCTCCTTCTCTGCCCTTCAGCCTGCTTGTGCTCACTCTCTCTCCTTTGCACTTGCTCTCTCTTAACTAAATAAAATCTTTAAAAAAAAAAAAAAAAAAGGCAGCATCAGTAGCTCTGCCAGTGTCATGAAGAAAACAAATGCATCTAAGATATAGTCCCTGACCCTCAAGAGGCTTGCATTCTCTCTTCTACTGATAGTGGTTCCATGAGTCCTCCTTGCCCCTAGGGTAATACCTGTAGCACAGTCTATAGTCAAGCATGCTCTCGTCCCAGCTTTCCCACCCCACCTGATCTCTCCAGTTCTCCGCTATATGTCCTGTGCCTCGGCCTCATGAGAATACATCTGATCTTCCATCCATGCACCCCAGCAGTATATGCAAGACCCACCCTCCACAACTGCTCAACATCAATTACCTTCCAGACTCATTTTGGTCTCTCGTGCTCTCTCACACACACACTCCATTCATTCATCACTCATTTTTAAATTCTAACAATTTCTTCTGTGAAAACTGCACTAAAGCCATTCTCCTTTCTGCTCACAAGGCAGCTTCAGCATTACATGATAATGACTGTGATGGAGATAACGTTTTATGGATCCCTCTACCCTGCATCAAAAGCTCCTTGAAGACAATGGCCAAGTCTTCCCATTTACATAACCCCAGATCCTAGACATAGGTTCTCAAAGTGGACTAAATAAATAAACGAAGTAAAAATGAGATTTAAAAATATGCACTTAACTAGATTTCTATGCAAAATATCATAGAATGCATTCAGATTTTTTAACACATTGCTATGGGCAATTTAATGGGGGATATCTTAGACTGTAAGATCTCTCAGAAAAATACTGTCACTTTTGGTTGAGGTGACAACTGAACCACTCCCCGATGTAGAAGGTAGAAATGAGAAGGAAATCAGCTCAGATGTGGCAGGCAGACATTAAGGTTAACCACTAAGACTGATCTTTATTTATTCATCCATGATCATCCAGTCACTTTGAGTGCTTTGAGAAATCCAGAGAACAAAATATATGGTCCCTATTCTCGGGGATTTTAGGATTTAACTGAGCAGATAAGAATTTTTGCATATTCTTATACTGAGGGACACATCTGAGCTAACAGGCGATTCTGAGCATGACGTTCACAAAAATAATTCCATTTCATCCTGCATCGAATCCAAAGGAAGGCCTGGATAAGAGTGGAGAAAAGTGGGTACAGTCTGGGTCAAGCAGACACTGTCAAGGCCCTGGGGTGTTTTGGGGTTATTTTTGAACTAGCGTGAGATACAAGGTGCACACAAATCCATCCAGAAGTCACTGAGGGAAGAATAAGTATTTGGAGGTACTCCTTCCCAACCCTGCAGACACAGAAGGTTCCTTCTTTTTCTCTCTTAGCAGCCTGCCTCTGCAAGGTTGCCTCTCCACTTCTGGAGGTAGAGGAAATATCACAGAGGATCTGACTCCCTGAAGAGCTGCTGATGGACTGGTGAGACAAGAGAGTTAGCTCCCCTCAAGGACCAGAGGAAATAAGACAAGAGAGGCAGACAGGTAAAGGTCTACTCCTTTCTCTCCCCTATGACCTCCTGAGGTGTGGTTCTTTCCTGGAGAAGCCCTATGTGTTGAGTGAACACAACTACGGAGCAACACACCATGTCCTTCAGCAGCGGTTTGTAGCAATGAGCACTAAGGGAACTCTCGAATTGCTTCACATCTTTCCCAGCTCAATTCCCTTCTCCCCTCACACTCACTGCCCTGGGCTGGTAACACTTAAATCCTTGTCTCAGGATCTGATTTCCAGAAGCTCCAGGTTAAGACATTATCTTATTCTTTGTTTCTCAATCACTGTAATTCTTTAATAAATATTTTCTGAACAACTCTGTGAGAATATTATAGAAACAGAATATAATCCAAGCTAGTTATAATAGATGACTTCACATGCAGCCTTGGAATAAGGACCACTGTGGTTCTCAAATAATGGCTAATACTTAAACAGTTCTCACTATGTGATGTATTCTAAGCATATTACATAGATTAACATAATTACTGCTTACAATAGCCCATGAAGGGGTGTGATACTCCTTCTCCTCTTGCCAGGTGAACACACATGACAAGTGTCTCTTTAATTCCTTATGTAAAGGCAGTTAGTATCACCTAATATCACACTGTTTGGTGTCTTTCTTCATGTCATCTGCTCTTTTCTTCCTCAGCCTTAGCTCCCTGGTCTTGGACCTCCAGTATAAGCACCCAGGCTTATTCTGCTTTCTAGATGATCAAGGAAGAAATACACTAAACTTAGGACTCAATTTTAAAACTGTGCATTTAATTTCAATAAGTTAGCTAAACCTTACTAGAAAATCATTCAGTCAGCTTTACATGAACCTTCCATGCAAAAAGATTATCAGTATGCCCAGCCAAACAGTGATGGCTTTACCAAAGCAGCGTGTTGGTGCCTGTGTCATAATGGTAGCTCTGCAAGAAAATGCACATGGGAGATGGATTCTAGTAGAATTCTAGTAGATATAATTCTAGTAGAAATTCTGCAGAAGAGAAAAACTACAGCCCTCATTGACCACTGCTCTCATTCCAATAGAATGAGATTGTTGCCATCCATTGAAAAAACTTAAAACAGTTTGCCTGTTCACAAAAAGTACACAGTATCTTTCCTTTTTTTTATTATGCTTATCCTGGATCACACAAAAATTAAGGCAATCTATAAGAAATATGAAGTACATTATTAAAGAAAATATCAGGAGTGAACAGTCAGAACTTTGAGATGGTGGCTCTTCAGGTTCAGTCTTAGTTAAGAAATGGGAGTAGGACTGAAGTTCATTCATTTAATCAACAATTGACTGTCCTGATGCTAGTCACTGCACAAAATGCACACAACACAAAGACCACTAAAGCACTGTATGCCTCAAAGAAGGTTATCATCTAATGGAGAAGCTGTGATAAGAGGATACATGTTCTCTCTGAATTTGTGCAAAAGTATTTGAGGGCTAGGATGAGAGAAAAAGCTGTAGCAGATAGGATGCTATGCTTAAATCTCATGGTCATTCATAGAGCTTCAAGAGTTCTTTGTGTTTCTTTGGGTTTCTTTTTTCCTTTTCTTGTTACCATAGTAAATGTTCCCATCATAGGAATTAAAAAACTGCAGAGCTGCATCAAAAAAACTATGAGTGATATAGGTAAAAATAAAGCTAGAACTTGGTGTCAATGTTCATAGACACTCAGTTTCTACAGGGACATTGAGGGCTTTCTCTGCTTATAAACTAAAGTGTGGGGACTCAAAGATTAGTTTCAACATAAAGATTATCATAAAATTGTCCTAAAAGCAGCTTACTGGTATAGTAGGAATGGAGCAGAGTAAGTACCTGTTGTATGCAGGTCCCTGAAAACAGTCATAAAATATATGGCATTTGAGATTGACTTTGATTATCTGTAAAAATGGAACCAAAAGTTTTACTGTCTTATCTACAACTAGTAATTGGTGCTGGAAGCAGGATTCAAACTGGTCTGTTTCCAAAACCAGCCATGTTTCTGTTATAGTCAGGCATCCCCCCTCATATCAGTCAAGATAATGTCTGGTGCTGTCACTTACTGTGTGACTTTGGACTTGTCACTAGAAACCTGAAGCAAGAAGAGACCTGGGAAATGTAGCTCAGCTCCTCCATTTCAAGGATGAGGAAACAAATTTCAAACAAGCTTAAAGAAACAGAGCTGAGAGCATTTGACAGGTTTTGTTGTTTTCTACTGAGAGATAAGAAATTCCATTAGCATGCTTAGTGCCTCTAGACAAACTTAGTTATACCATTTGCTGAAATATCCTTGAAATACCTGTAAGAAAAAAAAATCAATTTAGAATAACTGTCACTTTTACTCTAAATGCACCTCAGGTAAGAAAGACATCTGCTAAATCTTGCCCAAACAATACCCAGAAGATTCTTTTCTGAAGATTTTTAAGTAAATGCCGAAGTCAACAGAGATGGAGAGTGTCTTTAGTTGGGGTGAAACTGCTGCATTATTTATTATCTCATTATGAACCTACATATTTTAATAAGTTCCTTTCCCCTATGGCCCATTCACCAGAGGGTTTAAGAGAGAAGAGAAGGTCATGAGAAGAACAGAAAGGAATATGTCCATGCTGAATGGAATGTGAAAATCCAGTTTGGGAGCACTCCTATCAGGTGGCTACTTCTTCACTCCCTTACCAAAATGAAAAGCAGAGAACACAAAATCCAAAAGCACTTGCTTCCCTACACTTCATTTCTTTTGGACCATGTTGCATGGGAAAAAAAGAAACTTTGCTTTGTAATTATCTGTTTCAGATAGTTAATGCTGTTCAATACCTGTCAGCTTGTTAAAATTTTTAAATGAAATCCTTCCTTAAAATAGGAGCTTCAGGGGTGCCTAGGTGGCTCAGTCAGTTAAGTATCTGCCTTTAGCTCAGGTCATGATTCCAGGGTCCTGGGATCAAGTCCCACATCAGGCTCCCTGCTCACTGAGGAGCCTGCTTCTCCTTCTCCCTCTGCCATTCACTCCATTTGTGCTCTTTGGCTCTCTGTATCTGTCAAAGAAACAAATAAAATCTTTTAAAGTATGAGCTATATATATATATTATATATATATTATATATATATATATATAATATATATATAATATATATATATCAGGAAAAACTCTAACCATGCCTTCTCTGCTGAATCTTATTTACAACTGCCTCCAGTATTCACTTAGTTTTCCTATCAGTATCACCATCAGGTTTGAACATATTCCAAACCTAACTTTCCAGATCCATACCATTCCCCATCCACCCTCTGTAAACCAACATCTACAGTTATTTGACTGCCACTACCATGATCCTAGCAAGCTACATTCAGAACTCTCAGATTTTCTATCTTCTTACATTCTGCTACCCAATCCTGTAACTAATACTTGAGTATTTGTGTCTATTTCTTTCTAAGATGTTCTCAGGGGCTTCAGAACCACTTGCAGAGCCACCCAGGCTCTCTAACTGGTCTCCCTATCTCACCTCCACTCTTACCAAGTAGCAGTGGATAGGCCAAATTAATTAATGAACACAAAAACTGTCAAATCTGAAACAGAAGTAAACACCACACATGACACACAATGAAGGTATAAAGCAGATTACTTGTCGATGCCTAAAGTCCTAGAATTAGCAAAAGACTATATTTGATAGCAATTTCTCACCATCCCCCAGAGAGGAGTACTTGGGTATAGCTCAACACACCAGGGGTTGGGCTCTAGAAGATAAGCACAGCCGTGCCGCCCCCCAACCCCCTGCCTTAGTTCTATTTATTTATAGAGCACTAGAGGAAGAAGGAAACACCAATTATTCTCTAATAATGAGGATTAAAAGGCCCTGAGCTCAAATGGTGAGAGAAAACAGCCTTGCTGGCAAAAGAAACATCCAGCTCCCAGGGTTAGTCTCCTAGGAGACAGGATACCAACATCAGTATCAGCTAGACCTTGTCACTCTTTTTGCTGAGACATTTATCCTTAGTCTACCTGAGGGAGCCACCTGGACCACCTGGACATTCAGCAGACAAAGTAGGTATGTCTTACTTCAAATCAAACTCATTTTCACAGCCTAACTCAAAGTTTCCTGATTCTTCATCACCTAGAAAGGGCAATATATTTCTCTAGCATAGTAAACAAAATGTATTTCCAGGAAGTTATTAGTCCATCCTTTAATATGGCCGCAGTATTATCCTACTTCCGTGAAGATGTTACCTGCTTTTCCTCCATATCAACCCTATCTCCAAAGAGCAGTCTTCCTCCTTTGAACTTCCATTGCATTTGTTTTACCTCTCTGGTTCTTTTCATACTCTTCCCTGTATTATAAGACTCCATTAATCATCTTTTTTTTTTTTTAATTTTATTTGTTTGACAGAGAAAGACACAGTGAGAGGGGGAACACAAGCAGAGGGAGTGGGAGAGGGGAAAGCAGGCTTCTCACCAAGCAAGGAGCCCTATGTGGGGCTCGATCCCAGGACCCCAGGATCATGACCTGAGCCAAAGACAGAGACTTAACGACTGAGCCACCCAGGCGCCCGCATTAATCATCTTCTTTACAGCCTACTTTCTCACACCTGTTTGTGGGTTAACATATCTAATTCAAATGTAAAACACAGTGCAGAGTCCAGTTTAAGACAGTGACAAAGGCTCCTGAACTCACCTCCCCACAAGAATGCACCATATCTACAGCTAGACACAAAACAATTCCCTCTGAAAGAAATCCAGAAACTAGCTGAGCAACTCCTATACATCAGGCAATAAGAAAAATCCCTCGTTAGGTGCCTGGGTGGCTCAGTCAGTTAAGTGTCTGCCTTCAGCTCAGGTCATGATGCCAGGGTCCTGGGATTGAGTCCCACATCAGGCTCTCTGCTCAGTGGGGAGTCTGCTTCTCTCTCTATCCCTCACTCCTGCTCGTGGTCTCTCTCTCTCTCAAATAAGTAAATAAAATCGTAATAAAAAAAAGATAATGTAATAATATGTTGTTTTTTTTTTTAAAGGAAGAAAAAGAAAAATCCCACTTCAAAATGGGTAGGAGAGGCTGAGACACAATCTCCCCATGAACTCCACCCCCTCCACAGCAAAGTACAGTCAGAAGGAAACACAACCCCAGCTTCTTTCCGAGGAGTGAAGGGTTTGCACCCAACATCTAGATACCCAACTTTGAAAACTTCCACTTGAGACACAGGGTCCCAAAACACCTAGCTCTGAAAGCTAATAGGGCTTGCCTCTACAACACTCACAAGACTATGGTAAACAAAGAAATAGTTCTTGGGGCATCTGGGTGGCTCAGTGGGTTGAACCTCTGCCTTTGGCTCAGGTCATGGTCTCAGGGTCCTGGGATAGAGCCCCACATTGGGCTCTCTGCTCAGTGGGGAGCCTGCTTCCCCCTCCCTCTTTCTGCCCACCTCTCTACCTACATGTGATCTCTCTCTCTCTGTCAAATAAATAAATAATATCTTTAAAAAAAAAAAAAGTAAAAGAAATAGTTCTTAACAGGCTCGAGAGGACTTACTGTGGCAATCACCCACCTCCTACAGAGTCCAGCAGCTCACTAAAACACCCAGTTTTTCCCTGAAAGCAGCTTATCTATATATCTTAAGAGCTGGAGCCTGAAAATCAGGATTCTAATTTGACACAAGTCTAGGGGCCAACTGCAGTCCTCTCCAGAAACTCAGGAGGCTGGCATGTGCCACCTTCACACTGTTCCCCTGCCCTGACCCAGGTCACCAGTGTCATATGTCTGACATCCCATCTTTTTTGGCTGCAAATAAAAGATCATACCCCCTTGGTCTTCTGCCCTTGTTGGCCAGTGATGTTTCTGTTCATGGGTCTCACAGTAAAGAAGGAAACAGTTCTTGACTGGCTATCTCCCTAGAACTCAGCACAGAGTCACTCAACTCTGAGGTTGTCCCTAAGGGATGCCAATTTTCCTATCTTGGGGACTGCAGCAGGGTGTCTGTCCTCTAGTCTGACACACACTTAAAGGCTGACTGCAACACCCTCCAGATGAGGGAGATGCCATCTTCACATTCACGTTCTGCCCCATTCCAGATCGGCAGTGCCCACATGAAAGGAGCCTGGGCATACATCTGGCATCCCAGCTTCTGTGGCTGCTGCCCTGAGGACACATCCCTTGAGAGCCTGGCTGATGGCCAGCAGGGCTTGTGTTCATGGGTTCAGTGGCACTGCAATGAACAAAGAGATAGTTCTTGGCTATGTGCCCAGCCAGAGGCTGGCCACAGAGGGAGCTGAAAGAGTCACCAACCTCCTATTTTTCCCTGGAAGTAGTATATTTACATACTTTAAAAACTGCTGCCAATGGTCCAGCTTCAAATCAGCCTGCATCAAATCAGACTGAGATCCTTCCTTTTGGGACACTGATGGTCTTGACACAACCTCAATTAGTGGGAGCCACTAAGAACAAAGAAAGCTGCTTAAGTCATCACAAAAGTTTGAGAGACAGCCAAGATCTAGGGCTGGAATAATAATAAGTTTCTTCTATATGCACTTCTCCTTCCCCTGGTAGAGGTAGCAGCTTTATCTAATGCACTAACCAATGTAGAGTCAAAGAAATTGAAGAAGACATGTTTCAAACCAAAAGACAATAAAACCCCAGAAAAAGACCTTAATGAAAGAGAGATAAATGATTTACCTGATAAAGAGTTCAAAATAGTGGTCATAAAGGTGCTCACTGATATCAAAAGAATAACACATGAAGAATTTTAAGAAATATAAAAGAAAGGACCACAGAGTAATCACAGAACCAAAGAATACAGTAATTGAACTGAAAAAATTCCACAAAAAGTTTCACTTACAGACTAAAACAGTAGAAACAAGAATAAAGCAACTTGAAGACAGGGCAGTGAAATCAGAGAAGCAAAATAAAAACAGGATGAAAAGAATAAATATAGCATAAGGGACTTATGAGACATCATTGAGTGGACCCATATTTGTATGATAAGGATCCTGGGGTGGGGAGGTGCGGAGAAAAGGCTCGAGGGAAGAAGCAGAAAGCTTATTTGAAGAAATAATGGCTGAAATTTTCCCTAACCTGAGGAGAGAAAGAGACAACCAAATCCAAGAAACCCAGAGTTCCAAATGAGATGAAATCAAAGACACACAACTGAGACACATTATAATTTATTTGTCAAAAGTTGACGACAAGGAGAGAATGTTAAAGGTAGCAAGAAGGAAGAAAGAAACACACACACACACACACACACACACACACACACACACACGAGTTGTTACATACAGGGGTAACTGCTATAAGACCATCAGAAATTTCAGTCAAAACTTTGCAGACCAGAAGGGAGTGCCAGGATATACTCAAAGTATTGAAAGAAAAAAAGTGAAATGATAGAAAATATATCCCTAAAAGAAATCCATCTTAGCTATACTTATATCAAACAAAATGGACTTTGAGACAAAGACTGCAATAAGAGACAAGGATGTTCATTATATAATAAAAGGATCAAACCAACAAGAGTATAGGACATTTGTAAATATTTATGCACCCAAATATATAAAGCCAATTTTAACAGACATAAAGGGAGAAATAAAGAGCAATACAATAATACAGGATTTCAATACCTCAGTTTCATCAATGGATAGATAATCCAGATATAAAATCAATAAGGAAACACTGGATATAAACTACACATAGACCAGATGGATTTAACAGAACTTTATAAAACATTCTACCCAAAAGCAGCAGATTGTACATTCTTCTCAAGTGCACATAAAATGTTCTTCAGGTTGTATCATATGTTAGGTCACAAAATAAGTCTTAATAAATTTAAGATTGAAATCATATTAAGCATTTTTTCTGACCACAGTAATATGAAACTAGAAATCAATTACAAGAAGAAAACTGAAAAAATCACCAAAATGTAGAGATTACATAATATGCTACTGAACAACCAATGGGTCAAAGAAAAAGAATAAAAAAAAAAATCTTGTGACAAAAATGGAAATACTATATCCCAAAACTTAGGGCATGCATCAAAGACACTTCTAAGAGGGAAGTTCACAGTGATAAATGCCATTTTCAAGAAATATGAAAGATAAATGAACAATGTAACTTTACACTCCAAGGAACCAGGAAAAGAACAAACTAAACCCCAAGGTAGCAGAAGGAAAGAAACGACAAAGATGAGAGCAGAAATAAATGAAAAAGAGACTAACAGGACAACAGAAAAAAGCAATGAAATTATGAGTTGGTTTTCTAAGAAGGTAAAAAAAATCACAAGAAATCACAAAACCACTAACCAAGGAGGAAAAGGAGGACTTGAATAAAATACAATCAGAAATGAAAGACACATTACACCTGATACTACACAAATACAAGGATCATGAGAGAACACTATGAGCAATTACAGGCCAAACTGGACAACCTAGAAGAAATGGAACAATTCTTTTTTTTTTCTATTTTTTAAATTTTTTTATTTCTTTTCAGCGTAACAGTATTCATTGTTTTTGCACCACACCCAGTGCTCCATGCAATCCCTGCCCTCTCTAATACCCACCACTTGGTTTCCCCAACCTCCCACCCCCCGCCCCTTCAAAACCCTCAAATTATTTTTCAGAGTCCATAGTCTCTCATGGTTCATCTCCCCTTCCCATTTCCCTCAACTCCCTTCTCCTCTCCATCTCCCCTTGTCCTCCATGCTATTTGTTATGCTCCACAAGTAAGTGAAACCATATAATAATTGACTCTCTCTGCTTGACTTATTTCACTCAGCATAATCTCTTCCAGTCCCGTCCATGTTGCTACAAAAGTTGGGTATTCATCCTTTCTGATGGAGGCATAATACTCCACAGTGTATATGGACCACATCTTCCTTATCCATTCGTCCATTGAAGGGCATCTTGGTTCTTTCCACAGTTTGGCGACCGTGGCCATTGCTGCTATAAACATTGGGGTACAGATGGCCCTTCTTTTCACTACATCTGTATCTTCGGGGTAAATACCCAGTAGTGTAATTGCAGGGTCATAGGGAAGCTCTATTTTTAATTTCTTGAGGAATCTCCACACTGTTTTCCAAGGTGGCTGCACCAACTTGCATTCCCACCAACAGTGTAAGAGGGTTCCCCTTTCTCCACATCCTCTCCAACACATGTTGTTTCCTGTCTTGCTAATTTTGGCCATTCTAACTGGTGTAAGGTAGTATCTCAATGTGATTTTAATTTGAATCTCCCTGATGGCTAGTGATGATGGACATTTTTTCATGTGTCTGATAGGAAATGGAGCAATTCTTAGAAAGAACCAATCTACCAAAATTGAATCATAGATAGAAATTCTGAAAAGATCAGTAATGAAGGAAGGATATTAAATCAATAATTAAAAACCTCCCAACAAACAAAAGAGCAGGACCAGATGGCTTCACTGGTAAAAATTTTAGCTAACATTTAAAAAATACCAATCCTTCCCGAACTCTTCAAAAAAAAAAAAAAAAAATGGAAACGATCCCAAACTCATTTTATAAGGTCATCCTTACCCTGATACCAAAGTTAACCAAGGACCACACAAGAAAACCATAGCTGATAAACATAGATGTAAAAGTCTTCAACAGAATATTATCAAACTGAATTCTACAGTAAAGAATTTTATAATTCTTTACACATAATCCCACAATTAAGTAGGAATTATAGCAGGGATGCAAGGATGGTTCAACATACACAATTCAGTGTGATACAGCCCATTCACCAAATGAAGGATAAAAAGCACGTGATCATCTGAATCAATCCAAGAAGAGCATTTAACAAAAACATTTGACGCATTCATGATAAAAATCTCAGCAAACTGGGTGTAGGGAGAATATACCTCAACATAATAAAAGACATTTATGACAAGTCCACAGCTAATACCAAACTTAATAGTGAAAAGCTAAAAGGCAAGGATGCCCAATCTCACTTCTTTTATGCAGCACTACAATGGGAGTCATAGCCAGAGCAATAAAAAGAAGGCATCCAAATTGGAAAAAAAAGTGCATCTATTTGAAGAGATATATATAGATAGATAGATACACATACATGCACCCTTAAGGCTCCACCAAAAACTGTTAGAATAAATTTAGTAAAGTGGCAGAATATAGAATATCCAAAAATCAGTGGTCTTTCTATAAACTAAAATAAGCTAGAATAAAACTTCAAACAATTTCATTTACAATTGCATCAAAAAGAATACCTAGGAATAAATTTCATGGAGATGAATAAATCCATGGAGATGAAAGATCTGCACACTGAAAACTACGACACTGAAGAAAGAAAATGAAGACCAAATAAATGGAAAGATAGTCAATGTTCATGGATTGTTAAAATGTCCATACTACCCAAAGAAAACTACAGATTCAATATGATCCCTATAAAAATTCCAATGGCATTTTTCACAGACCTAGAGGAAACAGTCCTAAAATTGGCATAGAACCTTAAGAAGCCTCTAAAGAGGCAAGGCAATCTTAAGGAAAAAAAGAAAACTGAAGGCACCACACTTCCTGATTTCAAACTATATTACAAAGCTATGGTAATCAAAGCAGCATGGTAGCCACATAAAAAGAGACACACAGATCAATGGAATAAAATGCAGAGCCCAGAATAAAACCCACATATATGGTCGCTAATAGGACAAAGAAGCCCCAAGTATACAATAGGGAAATGACAGTCTCTTCAAAAATGATAATGGGAAAAATAACAGTCACATTTAAGAGAACTGAACTGGGGGCGCCTGGGTGGCTCAGTGGGTTAAAGCCTCTGCCTTCGGCTCGGGTCATGATCCCAGGGTCCTGGGATCGAGCTCTGCATCAGGCTCTCTGCTCAGCGGGGAACCTGCTTCCTCCTCTCTCTCTCTCTCTGCCTGCCTCGCTGCCTACCTGTGATCTCTATCTGTCAAATAAATAAATAAAATCTTCAAAAAAAAATTAAAAAAAAAAAAAAGAGAACTGAACTGGACCCGTATCTTATACCATATGTAAAAAGCAATTCAAAACTGATTAAAGACTTGGACATAAAAGCTACAACCCTAAAACTTCTGGAAGTACATATAGGGGGTAAACTCCTTGCAGCTGGTCTTGGCAATGATTTCTTGTGATGATTGAGAACAAAAGCAAAAACAAACAAGTGGGAGTACTTTGAACTAGAAAGCTTCTGAACAGCAAAGGAAACCTTCCACAACATGAAGAGGCAACCTATGGAATGGGAGAATATGTTATAAATCATATTTCTAATAAGCAGTTAATATTCAAAGCATATGAAGAATTCACCCAACTCCGTAACAAATCATAATTAAAAACAGGCAGAGGAACTGAATAGACACTTTTTTCAAAGATGACATACAAAAGGGCCAATAGGTACATGAAAAGATGTTCAGCATTGCTCATTGTTTGAAGTTTTCTCCTAGCTTGTTTTTAGTTTATGGAAAGACCACTGATTATTCAGTATTATATATTCTGCCACTTTACTGAATTTATTACTCCTAACAGTTTTTGGTGGAGCCTTAAGGGTGCATGTATGTGTATCTATCTATCTATCTATCTATATATATATCTTCAAATAGATGCACTTTTTTTCCAATTTGGATGCCTTCTTTTTATTGCTCAGGCTATGACTCCCATTGTAATGCTGCATAAAAGAAGTGAGATTGGGCATCCTTGCCTTTTAGCTTTTCACTATTAAGTTTGGTATTAGCTGTGGACTTGTCATAAATGTCTTTTATTATGTTGAGGTATATTCTCCCTATACCCAGTTTGCTGAGATTTTTATCATGAATGGGTCAAATGCTTTTGCTAATCAAGAGGGAAATGCAAATCAAAACCACAATAAGATACCACCTCACCTCTTAGAGTGGCTTTCACCAATAAAACAAGAGGTAAATATTGGTGAGGTTGCAAAGAAAAGAGAACCCTTGTGCAGCCACTAGAGAAAACACTATGGAGATTCCTCCAATGATTAAAAATGAAACTACCACTTCCTGGTACATATCTGAAGGAAAAGAAATCACCATGTTGGAGAAATATCTGCATCCCCATGTTCATGCAGCATTGTTCATGAAAGCCAACACATAGAATCAACCAACCATGGGTCCAAGAACAGATGGATATAGAAAATGTGGTCTATATACACAAGGAGGTATTTTCTTCAACCACTAAATAGATAATCCTGCCATTTGCAACAATCTGCATGGGACGTGAGGGCATTATATTAAGTGAAATAAGTCAGACAGAAAAAGACAAATACTGTATGATTTCACTTACATGTGGAATAAAAATAAATGGAACTCATAGATAGAGAGAACAGATTAGGGATTCCCAGAGGTTGGGTGGTGGGTAAAATGGGTGAATGTGGTTAAAAGGTACAAACTTCCAGCTATAAGATAATTAAGTTCTGGGGATACAACACATGACATGTTGACTAAAGTTAATTTTTTGTATATTTGAAAGTCTTCCTAAGAATAAATTTTAAAGTTTCTTATCACAAGAAAGCAACAATGTGAGGTGATGGAGGTTAACCAATCTTGTTGTGATGATCATTTTGTCATCATATATATATGGAGTCCCAGTATTGTACATTGGATACTAATACATTGTTATGTGTCACTTATAACTCAATAAAACCAAAGTGAACAAACAAATGCACAGTATAACATAGTAACCATCATAATCCATTACTGATAAACTTCTCATCGGTTTTGAAAAATTGTTCAGGTCTAAATATATATATGCATATGTGTGTGTATGTGTGTGCATCTGTGTGTATGTGTGTGCATCTGTGTATATATGTGTGTGCGTTTGTGTATATGGGTGTATATACATATATATATATATATATAACATATATATATGTAGAACCTTTTGTATATTTAAGTATTATACATGTATTACATGTAATTCAAGGAATCTTCATTAGTTGAAGCTCTTTGGTTTTAAGACACATTTGACTGGTTAGAGCCAAACAAGTTTATTGTAAGACCATAGGTTTGTTTCACACCCGGGAACCCAAAAGGGATGAGAACCTCAGGAGCATAGGTCATATCATTCAGTCATGATCCCGGCAGGAAACAAAAAGCATTCTCAAAAAGGCCTAATTAGATTCGTTACAAAAAGGTCAGAGGCAGAGTAGAGAAACCAACAGGGCAAGATGAAGCCTTCCCCACCACCCCCAAAGCCTTTAGGTGGTAACAGTGTCTGCCCAGTCGCTAGACAGGAAGGGACATTTCCTGGAACACTGTGAGATCTATAGCGACAGCTGGAAGAGAAAGATCATCCTGCAAGTTCTGTGACCTTGCAACAGAAAGGCAACCGCTGCCAATCCACAGCCCAAGAGTGAGGAAGCGAGGAAAGAAATACTCCAACCTCGCTTCCTGCATTTTGATCTCCTCATGAGACCGTACATTGTCCAAACCCACCCTGAAGCCAGAGGGTGAAGGAGTCACCTTGAATCAGATGATGGAGAGCTGCGTCCTGGGAAACAAAGCAGGAAGAAGAGTGAAGATGGATTCAAGAAGGGAAAAGTGAGTATTCTCCCTGTTGGCATTCTCTCTTCATACCACATTTCTGTAACGATGGGGAAGAACAGAGAAGCCACATGGAAGGAAGTCAGGTTGGCTTTTGAGCTTCTCCTACCCCATACAGGGCAGATGGCCACCGTGTAGTTCTCAGTGTTACAGATCACCTGACCTGGGATCAGCCCTCGCTCCATCTCAACTGCAAATTCCGGACAGAGAATGTCTGGCCTGGCTTCAATTAGGTATCCACTTCTCATTCAATCCCAGGTGACCGAGGGCATCAATGTGACTGCCAAAGGACTCAACCCAGATGATCCATAAAAAATCTCAAAGAACCAGGGCAGCACACACATCTCCAAGAATTCTGCAACTGAATCCTAAGGACACATATTTAAAAGCAACATGCTCAACTTGTGAACGTGATCATCAAGTAACTGTGAGATCAGAAAGGAGAGAAAAAAAAAAAAAAGTCGGAAATAAGGGTTTACCTCTGCTCTGAGCCCTTCCATTAAAGCTGCCAAGTGTGATGTCCACCCGATTAGGCCCTAGTGGGCTGAACACATTAACCAATCTGAAAGGAACATTTTCATTTACCTACAGAACTCAGTGTTAAAAATGCACTTGGGTGCAGTTTCTGTTTATTTGCCTCAAACTCTGCCTCAGGCTCATTGAATGCCACTCAAAGAAGAGAGCATCTCAGAAATAGTTCAATGCCCCAGTTCAACCTCAGAAAATGTATTGACAACTAAAACAAAAACAAAACACCCCCCAACAGAGAAGAAAAAGTATGACTGAAATGGTCTCCACTGTGAAAAACCGACTCTTCATATTACCGCCCCAAGATGTACCAGCAATAAACATTACAGTAACCTGGTATCACATATGCAACAGACTGCCCCATTCCCAAATGTGTATATATTAAATGGAACTTCATGAAAGAGCCAGAAATTACACCTTCTAACAGATCAACTCTATTTGAAACAAGACAATCCAAAACCCCTATCCCATGTCTCCTTGACTTGTCCTTAGCATAGAAATTGTGTGCTGCCTCTACCATGTGCATATTTTCCACCTATAAAATTTAACTTCCTTAAGGTGAAATATGATATCCTCAATTTATGCTTTGGAGTCAAACTTGGACTCAAATTCTGGATCTGCCACTTAATTGTGACTGACTTAGCCCAGGTCCTTGGGAAAGCAGAACCTTGGGAAGGATTAAAGTGATAATATCTTCTCATATGGTTTCACTTATTTGTGGAGCATAACAAATAGCATGGAGGAAAAGGGGAGATGGAGAAGAGAAGGGAGTTGAGGGGAATTGGAAGGGGAGGTGAACCATGAGAGACTATGGACTCTGAAAAACAATCTGAGGGTTCTGAAGGGGCGGGGGGTGGGGGGGGTGGGAGGTTGGGGGAACCAGGTGGTGGGTATTGGAGAGGGCACAGATTGCATGGAGCACTGGGAGTGGTGCAAAAACAATGAATACTGTTACGCTGAAAAGAAATAAAAAAATTTTTTTAAAAAGTGATAATATCTTCTTTGGGAGATACAAGACATATTGGTGAGGATGAAAAGGAAAGAAAGGAATAAAGTGTGATGTGATGCCTTCCCACACTGGCTTCTACTCACAACAGGCTGTGAAAAGACAAAGCAAGATAAGCAGCAGGTGCGTTCCCTCGGCACATACCCAGTGCTTCTTTAGAAAAGTTACATATTAAAAGTGATAATTACAGTAGCCCAAGGAGGGAGGGAATTTAGGAATTCATGCTCCTCTTCCTCCCATCTTTCCTTTCTCCATTGTCAAAACTGCTCACACACACACACACCCCCAACCCCGGGGAGTTGACTCCCCTGTACTTCTGGGTTGTCATCTAACTCCAGCTTGGGAGACCAGATCCTATGCACTGCAGTGTGTGTCTCATTTTATATTACTTTTCCATTGCTGTATGACAAATTACCACAACCTGGCTTCATAAAACACAGTTATCTCTGTTTCTGTGGGTCAAAGTTATCTCCGTCTCTGCGGCTCCTCTGTTCAGTGTGTTATAAGGCTGACATCCAGGTGTCAGCCAGCTGCATCCTTATCTCAGGGCTTGACTGGGGAAAGATTTGCTTCCATCCTCCTTTGGCTTGTTGACAGAATTCATTTCTTTGTAGCCAGAGGACGGAGGTCTCTGTTTGCTTGCTGGCTGTTTGTGGGGGACTATTTCAGTTCCTAGAGATCGCTCTTGGATCTTTGCCAAGCTGCCCTCCTCACAGTGTGGCAGCCTGCTCCTTCGAGGCCAGCAGAAGCATCTGGCGCCCCATCTTCTGGTAAAGGACTCTACTGATGTTTTCTGAGGGAGGATGGATCACAGAACTGAATGAAAGTGTATGGGGGGTGAGGCTGGGAAAAGACGCCCAGAACCAGTGATTGATACCTGCCCTTTTATTAGATGCTTTATTTTCACCCCCCAGGACTGCCTTGCACACACAGGCTGTTCCTGCGCTGTGTTCCTGTGGCAGCCAGATAGGTAAGCCTTCATCTGCACCACTTACAGGTCATTAATTGTTCCTGTGCAAAATGAAAGCCCAAGAAAACAAACCACAGACCGTAAGCACCTATGTAGTGATTTAAGTAGGAGTGACGGGTCCTGTGAGTTGAAACTGAGACTGGGCTCTTGGATGAGGCACCACTGACCCGGATGTAGCTTTAAATCACACTAGCTGGATGTAAAGCGGTCTGAGCACCAGACTCTCTAACGCACTGCAAACAGATTTTTTTTTTTTTTTTTTTGGTTCACTGCCAAGCTTTTGGGCTTTGTTACTGTACTGATACCTCAAATTCAAACTTCAGTTTCTGAGAAAGGCAAGTCAGGATCCTCAAAATGCCTGATGGGTCTATATGCAACTCTGGCCTCCAGTCTTCCCAAAAACAGACACCGCCGGCTCCAGCAACCAAATGCTGCTAAAGACAATTCCAGTGGCACCAACCAGCTAGCTGGTCCCAAACCCAGGACTGCCAGTGCCAGCTGGAGCAGTGCCTCCACTGCTCTCCTCTCTCCTTTGTCTGACCCAGATAGGACCCCGGGGATATAGGGCTTTTTGTCTTTCAGGTTTGGTCTCAGAGTGGGGTTGGGAGAAGTGAGCTTTAAGGAAACACCTTAAAAATTTTTTCTCTTACCACCTGTGAAGGAACCTCACCTGACTGATGGCTATTTCCCTAAGAATGACGCAGCAAGTCATGGGGCTTTGAATCTCTGTGCCTTGCCATTGGCGTGTTACCAGAAATCCTCTCATTCCAAGTCTGACTGTGACAGTATCAACATGACAGGCATGCAGCCCTCATACCCACTAAGCTCTCAGGTGGGTCTGTTCCAGAAAACCTGCCATGGCATGGACTGGGGTGACCTGTTTGCCTGAACCTCAACAAGGTCATGTTCATCCTCTTCCTGAACCCCACGTCTGTGCTCAGGGCTTGAATTATTAGTCCCAACTCTGGCCAAAGACAAGCCTACCTCCAGATGCAAAGGGCAGGAGATGGTAATTTCCATAGCCCAGCTGGCCTTGGTAACCTGTGAGCTTTAATTGGAGAACCCTGGGCCAGGACAAGCAACAGTGTCTTCAGGATCACAGAATATTTTGACCAGTTTAATGGGGGTACCATACTGAGTCAAGATAAGCAGCATTTCAAGGTTCATATGAAGCAATGCATATTTTTAAAATTAAAATGTATTTCTCTACATAGATGAGCTTTGCTGAGAAGTTAGGTCTGTTATAGACCAGAAACCACATGTTATCATTTCATGTTTTATTGTTTTTTTCTTAGATATTTCTATTTACAGTAAACACTGTTAGTAGATAAATAATGTACCTATATATTTGTTTCTGGAGTGTTTTTTATTCAAGGGATATACTCCCTCAACTTACATAAAGAAATACCAAGTATCTATCACTATTTGGTTGTAAAGTGAATAGTCAAATTGGAGGGGGTATGGCTATCAAACTGCAAATACTAGGTTCACAAAATAAAAAGCATGTTCAAACAAATGAAAAAAGGACTCCTCTAATCAGATTAAACCCACACAGAGTAATTTCCTCTTGATTAACCAAAATTAGTGGGCTAGAATCAAATCATGGAAATGATACCCCATCATATTCACAGGTTCTGCCCAAGGTATATACATGGCATGTATATCACAGGCAGAATCTTGGGCTCCTCTTAGAATTCTGCCTGCCACATCCAATTCAAAAGCAGAAGAGCAGCCAGGGGTTGCTGGGGCACCAAAGAGAGAAAGGAGGAAGCCAGAAGACATGAAGAACACGTACATTGTTTCTGTCTCAATACACTGACCTTAGTCAATTTTCGCTAGTATTTTCTCCATGTGAAAAGTAGAAAAACTCAAGCTAAGAACTTGTACTTTTGGTGGGAAGAAGCGTTAAGTCAGCGTGCCTATTAGCTATCATTTATTCCTATTTTCTCTATGTTGTGCATGCTCTCCACAAAGTGTCCACTGGACAAACTAGGGAGTCGGTCTTCAAAGCCTCATTTTCCAGCTGAGGCTATCCATCTTGTTATCACCTCTAGACCCAATACCATATTTAGAATGTGACTCACATAAAAGTATATTTTAAATGGTGGCTATTAGCTTAAGAGTTGTATAAAGAGTTGTAGGTCACTTTTGGCTAATCATACTTTTATATTTATATAAAATTTAAGCTGTATGGACCAACAAGAATCCCCATGCCTGCCCCAAAATTAAAAATATAAGTTAGGAAAACAGTGTGGAGATTCCTCAAAAAATTAAAGATAGAGCTATGACCCAGAAATTGCACCACTGGGTATTTACCCCAAAGATACAAATGTAGTGAAAAGAAGGGGCACCTACACCCCAATGTTCATAGCAGCAATGGCCACAATAGCCAAACTGTGGAAGGAGCAGAGATGCTCTTCAATAGACGAAAGGATAGAGATGTGGTCCATACACACAAAACAGATAATCATGTCAAAAAATGGACAGAAGACGTGAACTGACACTTCTCCATGAACACATACAAATGGCTATCAGACACATGAAAAAATGTTCATCATCTCTAGCCATCAGGGAGATTCAAATCAAAACCACACTGAAATACCCACCTTACACCAGTAAGAATGGCCAAAATAAACAAGACAGTAAACAATGTGTGTTGGAAAAGATGTGGAGAAAGGGGAACCCTCTTACACTGTTGGTGGGAACGCAAGTTGGTGCAGCCACTTTGAAGAACAGTGTGGAGATTCCTTAAGAAATTAAAAATAGAGCTTCCCTATGACCCTGCAATTACACTATTGGGTATTTACCCCCAAAGATACAGATGTAGTGAAAAGAAGGGCCATCTGTACCCCCAATGTTCATAGCAGCAATGGCCACGGTCGCCAAACTGTGGAAAGAACCAAAATGCCCTTCAACAGATGAATAAGGAAGATATGGTCCATATACACTATGGAGTATTATGCCTCCATCAGAAAGGATGAATACCCAACTTTTGTATCAATATGGTCAGGACTGGAAGAGATTATGCTGAGTGAAATAAGTCAAGCAGAGAGAGTCAATTATCATATGGTTTCACTTATTTGTGGAGCATAACAAATAACATGGAGGACACGGGGAGATGGAGAGGAGAAGGGAGTTGAGGGAAATTGGAAGCGGAGATGAACCATGAGAGACTATCGACTCTGAGAAACAATCTGAGGGTTTTGAAGGGGCAGGGGGTGGGAAAGTGGGTGAGCTGGTGGTGGGTATTATGGAGGGCACATACTGCATGGAACACTGGGTGTGGTGCATAAACAATGAATTCTGGTACACTGAAAAGAAATTTAAAAAGTTAAAAATTTTTAAAAAAAAGATGTGGTCTATATACAAATGGAACATTACTCAGCCATCGGAAAGGATGAATACCCAACTTTTGCATCAACATGGATGAGACTGAAGGAGATTATGCTGAGTGAAGTAAGTCAAGCAGAAAAAGTCAATTCTCATATAGTTTCACTTACTTGTGGAAGATAAGGAATAACATGGAAGATATAGAAGGAAAGGAAAAGTGAAGAGGGGGGCGGAATCAGAGGGGGAGACGAACCACAAGAGACTGTGGACTCCCAAGAAACTGAAGGTTTTGGAGGGGAGGGTGTTGGGGGATTGGGTGAGCCTAGTAATGGGTATTAAGGAGGGCATGTATTGCATGGAGCACTGGGTGTTATACATAAACAATGAATCTTGGAACACTACATCAAAAACTAATAGTGTATTGTACAGTGACTAACATAACACAATAAAAAAATTAAAATTTATAAGAGATATAAATTAGGCAAACAACAATCTTCTTTAAAAGTATTAAGGAGGGCACATATTGCATGGAGCACTGGGTGTGGTGCATAAACAATGACTCTTGGAACACTGAAAAAAATTAAATTTAAAAAAATCTTTGACTGCTTGTGATACTATTTTAAGTATTAAACGTCAATGAAGAAAATAAAATCTTAACTTCACTGATTGTGTGTGTGTGTGTGTAGATCTACAATATGCACACTAATTTTAAGTGTAGAGCTCCGGGCAGGAAAGCCATATGTTCTTCCCCTTGATCCTATCAGAACTTCAGAACAGACTACTTGCAGTACTACTTTCAAGATAATTAATAACGTATATCTCCCAAAAATGCAAATTCAGAATTGGCAATTTATCTTTTTTTCTTTTTAATTATAGAGCTGCTATTATCCCCACCCATCCACAGCTCCAGTCAGGGATTTTTTTTTTTTTTTTTTGGAACCAGTTCAGCTTCCTTATATCCCTCCTTTCCTTCCTTTCCTCTCCTAGCCTTTGCTGCTGCACAAAAATAAAAGCAAAACAAAACACTAAAAATGACCAGATTAGAGGAATCTGAGCTACAATGGCCAACTGTACCTTAGCAATATTCCTTCCAGAGAGAGAATTACCACAGTCTGGTGCCCCTTAGTCCTTTTGAAGTGAAAGTATCAAGTCTCCAAACAGAACATACACAAGTTGAAACCTATGGAAATTTCAACTCTAACAGTCAGTTTGGGTGAAATCATGCATTGATAACAATCTCAGTGTCCTAAAACAGCAGAGGTTTACTTCTCCCTCACTCTGTATTTTCATCATGAGTCAGCTGTGGCTCTGCTCCATGGATCATTGTGTTGAGGCCCAGACTGACACAGCAACCCCTCACTGGAGTATTTCTCATCTTATGACACAGTGAAAAAGGGGGGCCGAGGCTCAGTCAGTTTAGCATTCGACTTTTGATCTCAGCTCAGGTCTTGACCTCAGAGTCCTGAGTTCAAGCCCCACATTGTACTCCATGCTGGGCGTGCAGCTACTTAAAATGGACTGGAGGAAATGGGGCATGGCCAAGTAGTAGACCATGCAATGGTTTTTAAATCTTCTGTTCAGGAGTGACACCCATCATTTTACTCATTGGCCATTTCGCTTCATGCAATGCATATAGTGGAGACGGATACCAAAGGAGTGGGTGGGGATATGTGATCCTTCCCTATAGGCAAGCAGTAATGTTCTGAACAACAGAAACGGTCATGGATAATTCATATTAATGCTGTAAGGTAAATTACTCCACCACACTCAAAGTAAAGTAACATAACATTTCTCTGTATATCACCAATGAAACAACGCCTCAAGTAAATGATTTTGGACCTTCCACCAATTTTGGTACACGGAATCCTTGAGCAAGGCCCATGTGTATTTAGATAAAGGCCTGGATGATGGAAGCCATAGCCCAACAGCACAAGGTAACACTTCCAGAAACAATAGCAGTGTAACAACCATGGGATAAGACCTCTCTTTCTAGCCCTAGTGATTCATCTAGGGTCTTGCATACCCGGCTGGTCATTGTGTGTCCAGTGTGATCCATTCAAAGTCAGACAATTCTGCTGGCAAGTGTACTCTATGGCAATATCGCCCTATACACAGGGGATATTAACACTCACAAAACACTTACTACACAGCTTACAGATACATGGTGGACAAATATTTAGATTCAGCCACCTCCAAGGTACCCTTTTCAGGTTAGGCTCAAATCTACTCTTGGAACCTGGTAGTGTGATAGTCTGATCCTTTCCCAAGTCTGAGGAGCTCAGTATCACAGAAAGAGAGGGAATCTTCTTCAACCTTGTAGCATTATTCCTTTCTGTCTCAGAATAATACCTCTTAATTTTCCATCAGCCTTACAGTAGATGCTGTGGTATACCACAGAAATCCCCCTTCAGGACTAAGGCACACATCCCCCCAGACACAAGGGGTGTTGGCTGTTGATGGCTCACAGCAGTGTCCCTATCCAGACACTGCCCTTGACTGAAGGAAGCTGCACGTATTACTTTTCCACCCCAGGGGCAACCCACACTGATGTGCTGGTACAAAAGACTGGCCCCTATCTAAATTGGGAAATTGCTGAAGGGCCTAGTTTTAGAGTTCCTCACCGTATTGGCTAAAATGGCTATTACAACTACATTGCAGTTCAGCTTCTTCCTTGGCCCAATTTTGCATCCATGGCCCCTCAAAAGGTATTCACCTAGACAGCACACCCAAATAGACATGCTGGATGTGTATCAGTGTCTGAGTGTTTCCTAGGGAACCTGATGTGTAACAGTTGGTACTGGAGATGATCCTACAAAGCAGACTCTCATGGATTTTGGAGCTCTCTCACTAACCAGCTGGTAAAGAGGAGCCCTTATTGGTAGGTAGCAAGAGGAGTATAAACAGTTCCTGACTTGTTATAGTGGTGTAATTGTCGAAAACTTTTATGAGTGATGAAATGGAATGGGTTATCAGCAGAAGGGAATGCACTATCAGATGAACATAGGAGGCATATGAGAGGTACAGGAGAGGTAGTAATTATAAGGTTATGGAATCTGTTGATGGTTGCTGGGTGCATGCAAAGCACTGAAGAAAGCAATGAATTGGATCATTAATCACCAACTTAAGGCAAAATATGAAAACCAGAAGCCCTCCCTCATAACATAAGGAGACTTAACTCCTACAGGCATAGAGCAGGAAAAAAACTAAGGCTTAGATCTAGGTCTTACTTATAACAAGAAAATGGAAAAGTTCCAAAAGGGGTTGAATTCTCGACATCAACAAGTCTACTATGACTAAGAAAGTAAATCCTAAAAGCGCTCATCACAAGAAAAAACAATATGTAACCATGTGTGATGATGGATTATTAAACATATTGGAGTGATCGTTTCATAATATATACATGTATCAAATCATTGTGTACACCTAAATTCATGTAATATTATATGTCAACTCTAATTCATTAAAACTAGAAAGAAAGAAAGAAAAAGAAAAGTCAAGTCTTTACCTTAAAATCAGCATTCTGATTAAGAGGCAACCCCAAAGCATGGAAAAATAGGAGTCAAGGCATTCAAAATCTTAAATCCCCTGATTCATCTAAAATTCATCCACTCCTCCCATGCTAAAGACCCTCATCCCTGAGGAGTCTAAAGAATCTAGAGTTGTGGAACAGGAAACACAAATTCTCTAAATGGAAACTAGGATAGTAAATGAGGCCACTCCAACTTTCATTCCGTGGTTCCTAAGCCCATGGGTTCTATGTTTTGGCCCATTGCCTGACATAATGCCAAGTAATGGTCATTGATTCAGAATAGATCTCAGAGTCTAGAAAATGGCACTTCATCTTCACCAGGTACCTCCATGCTGAAGCAACTTCAAAGGCTGTTTCATTCAAGCCACCAGCTTCTGAGTGGTAGCTCAGAAGTGGTAGCTCAAACTCCTTCCTAGTCATAAGCTCACGGCCACAGCTTATTTGCTGTTAAGAGTGTATCTTGGGGAAATTATCATCAAACACTCTGTTCTCAGATTTCATTGCTGATTGAGGTTCCGAGAAGAAGAAAGAAAACATACCTGGAATATGTACCAATTCTAGCCACAATGAATCACTGTTCCTTCCATGGAAGAAAGGATCCAGTATTATCCTCAAAACCAAATGACTAGTTGATTCCTCAACAGAGGACACTAGATCAGGGTCTTAGCACTGGTCTTCATTGCTGGCAGGGTGGGCATTTGGTGGTAGCAGAAGGTAGATTAGTCTTGGCAAGCAGGAACTCATGCTATGGGGACCACATCACCTCCATCTCTGCTATCATGGCTACTTTTACAAGTGCCCAGGCACATGGGTGGCCACTGACAGAAGCTGGCTAACACTAGTCAAGACATTCTGTGTAGTCAGTTATTCAGTACCAACCTTCTGTGCTTCACATATTCTGGTAGATGCCAACATGTTATATAAAGACCTTCACATTTCATGCCAACAACGCCCTGCCTCTTCCTCAGACAACTTTTCTCTAATCTTCTAATCTTTCTCATTCCAGGCCCACCAAATAACCAACCAAGTCATCTTCACTTCCCATGGATTAGGGCCTGGGTCCCCCTTCAGTTAAGCCATGTAGAGCATCAGAGGTACCAAACAAGGGTGAGGGTTTTCTAGAAAGGGATTGGAAGAGGGAGGTGAGGAGTATCAGTTGTGTTGTCAAGATCAGCTACAGCAACAGGAGCTAGAGGTATATCCCCCTGATTTTCTTTTTGTAAGTTTCCCCAGGAAAAGAAACTAACCAGGATCCTAGAGGACGTCTTCACAGGTGGTATGAACTTACTATATAAAACAAGTGGATCCAAGTGACACTAAAAATGGATCCTAATGGATCAAGACCAAGGCACTCATTTCCCCAGCTACTGGAAATATGTCTGCTACTACAGACACAGAACTGCTCTGCACGGGGAACTGCCCTCAGCTAAAAGAATCTGCTTTGATCAAGGGTACGCTCCTTCCCCAGCTGATCCATATGGAGGCACGAAGGTCTTGTCTCTTTGTCAGTTTGGTACTTCTCTGAAAGGCCATCCCAGCTGCACAGCAACATGTATTAATGATGGAGAATTGCAACCACATCACTGTTAAACTTCTCCCTCTGAAAATTCTGCTTTTCTCACTCCTTAGCAAGTGCCAGAGCATTCCCCAGTAGATGATCTTTTGTACCTAAATGTCAGAGTCAGACTCTGTGTCCTCACAGCACTCTACTCATGACAGTTCTAGGGGTCCAACGAAGGCCTCTCAAGATGGTCTCCTTCTCATCTGTACCTTTCTTTTCTTGACGCACAAAATGGCAGATTTCTGGAACCCAAAGCTACACATCTCAGGTGAGTTACAGAATGGTAAACTGTACCCATTCCCATTCCTGCTAGGGCAAAGAAAATATTCGTATTGTCCAGTATTAGTGTTGTTCTAAAGGGTCCCAGAGAGCCACTCTGGCTATTCAAGAAAGAGAGCATTCTACCTCAGCAACAACAAAAAATTTAAAAAAAAAAAAAAACACAAAAAACACTTAGATATGTCCAAGAAATTGGCCACTGGCCAAAAGAAACATGAAGAATATAACCAAGCTGGTTCAGGTACTGAGGAATTTCATAATGACAGCATCCTAGCTGTTAGCCAAGTGGTCCAATGGAAACACTATGAATTGGGACTGGCCACAGTGTCTGTGAAAAGTCAGAAGTCACTGATGTATACAAAGGTGTACAGGCTGGACTAAATGGCTTCATGCCAAAGAGGAGGGAAAAAATGGAAATTTCCTTGGAATTAATTCAACAACAAAAATGAACAGATTTTCTATCAGTTTGTTGGAACGATTCTGAATCGGCCTTCCTAGATGCTAACAATAGTGCCTATCCCCTTCACGTTACCAAGCTGACAATGGAAGTATCAGACTGTAGGAAATAAACTGGGAAAGAAGGAAAGAAATCTTACTTTTTTTTTTTTTAATCCTTTCCTTTTCCACACATTGAAGAAATGATAGTAATCTCCTTTTAACTTTGCTATGAGACAGACAAATATTTTCTGGTAATTATAACTTCCAAGGCATGTCCTCTGACATTCTTTTACAGAATAAATGTCCACGAGGACAGACTAGAGGCAAGGGGATAAATTTAAGTTCCAGCCTCTGGAGAGTCAGGCTTATGGCTATTTCGGGTACAGTGACATTGCCAACTAGTGCATCTCTACATATATATTTACACATTTTTTTGTATCCAGAGAACTTCCATAGAGGGTACAGATGATGACCTTTACGTCTACCTACTCTCATGCAGCTATTGCCTAGATCAAATTAGAAGAGGTTCCCATCACCCCAAAAGTTCCCTCATGCCTCTTTCCAGTCAACACACAACTCCCATCTACTGAAGGTAACAATTTTTATTGCCCCCCCCATCCCAGACTAAATATCAATGCCTCTTTTAAAGAAAAATTCAAGTCCCAAAAAATGGTTCCAAAGATGTGGGTTCTCTTCATTATAGATGAGGAGAAAGATAGGGCTGGAGAACAAAGACTTAGTATCTTCCTAGGAAAGGGAATCTAGGGAAAGTTGCCATTCCTTCTTTCTGTGTCTATGGCAGCAAGAAACACAAACCAAATTTAGTTATTCAGTGATACCATTAAATTTTCAAATTATCTTGCTATATTATATCTCTTTTCTGCATCACATGGCCAAAGAGAAATATACCCACAGATATGAACAGTGGATCAGGAAAATCTAAAAGAGAAACCTGAGCTTCCTAAAAGAAATAAATAGGTCAACAACAGCCAAACTCTGTGGGCTAGTTGAGGGCCCAAACACCACCATGTAAACGAAATTAAATTGCCCCAACTTTAAGCTTACTTTCTGAGTAATTAATTAGAGTTACTGCTGTAAAGGCAGAACAAAGAAAACTTAACCTTTAAAAAACAGACTGTGGGTTACAAAATGTAACAAATTAGAGTGTGAACATGTAACTAATCAGTCCCCAGTGCATTGGGAAAGGAGGGAGAGCAGGGAAAGGAGGAGGAAGCAGGATACATTATTTCTCATTTTCTCCCCCCAAAGATACAAGAACCCCTCATCCCATCTCCTAATAGAGATGTGCCCTGGTATATCACTGGAAACCCAATGCTTCTCTGTGTCTCTTACTCTGAAACTGTCCAAATTGTTCTCCTTCTTCAAACCTCAGAGGTAGATGATTAGGAAGAATATGGTTTTCTACCCAAATGGAAAAGATAAACACCTTGATAATAAGTCCCATGTTTTTCCTTTCTGCTTCCAAACTAGGAAATTGTCTTCAGAGTTAACTTGGTTTTCAGCCCAGGCTTCAGTTGCTTGCCTTTTATATCCTCCTTCTAGACTCTGGAATATTTTTCACAAGGACAATGGGAACTACTACATGTTCCTTATACATTTCATCTTTTTGTTATAAGCGGGGTCCTCTAAGAAGCCAACTCTGACGGAGTGTAGTAGTTAGTATGTTTATTAGGGAGAGACTGTGGAACCCCACAGGTAAACACAGATAGAAGGTAGGGCAAGGAAGCCAGAGTGGGCAGAAGTCAAGCAACAACACAAGCCCAACAGAGAGCAAGCTAAAAAGATTTATTGTAAGGAAATGACTCACAAAATTGCAGAGGCCTGGTAAATCCAAACTCTGCAGAGCAGGCTGGCAGGACGGAGCCCCAGGGAAGAGATGCAGTTTGACTCCAAAGGCAGTTTTGCGGACAGAATGCGCTCTTCTTCCGGGAAGGTCAGTCTTTGGCTCTGCAGGCCTTCAGGTGGTTGTTTTATACCCACCCATGTAATGAAGGACAATTAGCTTCACTGAACTCAGTCTCTTGATTTAAATGTTAATCTAACAAATACCTTCAAAGAAACATCTAGAATCAAGTGTGACCAAATATCTGGATATAGTGGTCTAGCCAAGTTGACACATACATTTAACCATCACACCACCCCAAAAAAGCACGATCTGGGGGAAAGATGGTTTTCCACAGCTGAGGCTCTCTAAAGGGACTCACAGGTGAAAACTGTCTGCGGATGACATTCCCAGCAGCTGCGGCAGTGAATCTTCCCAGAGTGGAATCTGAGCAGAGCCTTTCTGGGTTCATCACATCTATGCGATTAATTACTTGTATTCAACAATTAAATTTAGTGTTAAAAAGTTTATTCAGGGGTGCCTGGGTGGCTCAGCGGGTTAAGCCGCTGCCTTTGGCTCAGGTCATGATCCCAGGGTCCTAGAATCGAGTCCCGAATCCGGCTCCTTGCTCAGCAGGGAGCCTGCTTCCCTCTCTGCCTCTCCCTGCCACTCTGCCTGCTTGTGCTCTCTCTCTCTTTCTCTCTCTGACAAATAAATAAATAAATAAAATCTTTAAAAAAAAAAGTTTATTCAGTATGATGTTTCAAAGCAAAGGTTGATAAATATATATTAGGATATAGACATAAAGGACACAGAAACACCCTTTTTGTTTGAAAGAAATGATTAAGAAAGAGTGTTTGAAATACCTGAAATTATTGTTTGCATATGCGACAAACCAAAAGCAGAGTCTGTTCTGTTTTTACCACATGGAGTAGTGACCTCCTCTCATATAGTGAGCCTCTCGGTTGCTTGTATCTCTGATCCCTTTCAGGGACAGATGCAGTGACCTCTTAAGGTGTCTGGGATGAAGAAGGGGGAATCAGCTTCGAGAAACTTATCCTGTGACTTAAGCAATTATTTGGTATTTCCTGGAATCAACTAGTAAGTATTATTTAAAGATAATAGGTTAGTGATGAAGTTTTAGAATATAAGTGAAGTCCGGAGCCGATGAGCAAGAAAGAATTCTTAAGACACCACTGGGGCAAAAAGGTGATTTTCTTAAAGCACATGGGCAGAAAGACTTGCAGCCCTGTGATCCCAAGGAGTGGCTGATTATATTCTTGGGAGTTGGGGAGGTGAGAACAAAGGAGGTGTTCAGAAGGGCTGTCATACAGTAAAGAAAATTCTCAGGGGCGCCTGGGTGGCTCAGTGGGTTAAGCCTCTGCCTTTGGCTCAGGTCATGATCCCAGAGTCCTGGGATCAAGCCCCACATTGGGCGCTCTGCTCAGCGTGGAGCCTGCTTCCCCCCCACCCTCTGCCTGCATCTCTTCCTACTTGTGATCTCTCTCTTTCTGTCAAATACGTAAATAAAATATTAAAAAAAAAACAAACAAAAAACCTCTCAGGATAATGGAGACCTGGTTATTGTCAAGCCAAGCTATTTTTTTGGTTTGTTTCATTTTATTTTTTCTCTAAGGAGGTACCAACATGAAGACAGTTGGGGAGTTTTCTGGTAGAATGTCATACTCCTCCTGTCACATGTCCTTGTCAATAGGCTGTAGGTTTAGAAGAAATTCAACTTTATTTACATTTCCTTCCACCTCAGCCTCCCTCAATTTTATGGAGGGGAGGATGATGTTAAGGGCTTCAGGAACTGAGTTATGGGTCTCTGGAAATTAGGTTATTGATAAGAAAGCTTCTTCTTTGTAAATCACTAGGACATTTGTAAACTGAGGGAGACTCTTATCGTGCAGGATTGTGATCTCTGTTTTCCCTTTAGGGCAGCCAGGAGTGCCTGAGGAATGTCACATATATCCCATGGAGGAAGGGGGGAGAGTTGCAGGATGTCAGCTTCTGCTTTGCCCTCAGCTTGCCTTCTACTCCCTCATCATCAGGACTCAGCACAGAAACACAAATCCACAGAAGAGCTCAGCTGCCATTTCCCTCAGTTTGTGTGTCTCTCCAGCTTCTAGTAGCCATTCTATGAGACACGAGCGACCATCACCCCAGGAACGGGTGGATAAGGAACCATTAAAGCGAATCCCTTAGGATGGCCCACTTGGGATGGGCCTCACACCTTTTTCTTCATCTAATGGAACTCACTCCTTGGAAGGATTCCAGCCTCAACTAATAAAATTTACATGGGAGTGATTCCCCTCACTCTTCGGCCACAGTGATTGGCTCAGGAATGGACATGTGATGCAGAAAGAAATAATGAAATATTTACTGAAGTTTCTGGGAAACGGGGAGGGAGAATCCGTGTGCTGAAGGTGGATTTTTTGCAGCCACCCTGGGGATGAGTGGGATGACAGAGAAGAGCACTGCTGGCAGCAACTGATCCTCCGAATTAAAGACGACTTAAAGTTAATCCTACTTCTGGGTTTTTCAGTTATGTGACTCGGCAAATTTTCTTGTTTGTACTTTTATGAATTACATCATTCATACAAAGAAGAACCTAAAATATATGTGAGGTTTAATCAATTATAGGCTCTTCCCTAGATGCCAGAGAAACAGGGTAGGGGGCCTGGTAGGGGGTGCTGCATAGGAAGTGCCCTGCAGGGGGAGGAGTGGGGATTTGCTAAGGCCACACTCACTTGCAGGGGGTGCCCACAGCCTGGAGCAGGGGCTTCAGCCTCTCTCACAATCAGGGCATGGTCACGTGCACCGAAAGTGCTACTGTAGGGAAAGGGCAGCAAGCGCGGTGTTCAATGGCCACAGGGCCTCTACAAGCTCGTGGAGGACACAACCACAGCCCCATAAGCAACCTGGAGCTTCTCCTCACACAGGCGGTAGAAAGACTTGGGAGTCCTGGGTGACCTGGTCTCACTGAAGAAATCTTTGGACCCGAATTGACTACTGTCTGCTGGTCTGGGTGAAAACAAGGAACTGAGAAGGAGAAATTGCTGAGACAAGAAGGAAAATTCGAGAAGATCCAGACGAGGTAAAGTGAGAGGACTGTGAAGTTTCTGAGAAGCTGCCACCTGGAGGTGGGGTGAAGAACAAGTTCAAATGGGAACTAAACCCTGAAATAGCCACCAACTATTTCTTCAAAAATAAAATAAGATAAAAGGGGTGCCTGGGTGGCTCAGTCGTTAAGCATCTGCCTTCGGCTCAGGTCATGATCCCAGGGTCCTGGGATCAATCCTCACATAGGGTTCCCTGCTCAGCAAGAAGCCTCCTCCCTCTCCCACTCCCCCTGCTTTTGTTCCCTCTTTTGCTGTCTCTCTCTCTCTCTATCAAATAAATAAATAAATAAAATCTTTTTAAAAAATAAAATAAAAACAAGAGAGGGAAACAAACCACGAGAGACTCTTAACTCTAAGAAACAAACTGAAGGGGGTACCTGGGTGGCTCAGTGGGTTAAAGCCTCTGCCTTTGGCTCAGGTCATAATCTCAGGGTCCTGGGATCAAGCCCTGCATCAGGCTCTCTGCTCGGCAGGGAGCCTGCTTCTGCCTGCCTCTCTGCCTACTTGTGATCTCTCTCTCTCTGTCAAATAAATATATAAAATCTTTTTTAAAAATTAAAAAGAAAACAACTGAGGGTTGCTAGAGGGGAGGTAGGTGAGGGTGTAGGGTAATTAGGGGATGGGCATTAAGGAGGGCACGTGTTGTAATGAGCACTGGGTGTTCATATGTAAGTGCTGAATCACTAAATTCTACCCCTGAAACTAATAATATACTCTATGTTAACTAAACTGAATTTAAATAATTTTTTTTAAATCGGAATTGTGGTCACCCCACACGTATTAAAATTACCAGAAGAGCCCATTACACAGTGGGCAACAGTAAATGGACTGGACACTGTGAGGGTACCTGTGTCTGTGGTGAACCTTGAGAGCCCCAACACCAAAAGCTACAAGCACGGGTTAGCCCAGCAAGCTGCCAAGGGAATGGCCCCCACCACCTCTGAGACCATCTGAACCCACTCTCCCTTGAAAGCAGAATGGCAGAATCAGAGGAGCAATGAGCAAAGATGGGCCAGGACCCTGGTACCACTCCCAGCTCTGACCAAATAGTGAAATTTTAGAGAGCATATGGGGACAGGGGCCTAAGATGCACGTTCGCTCAGTCTTTGCCGTTATCACATGGGACCTTGCTGGAACAGTCCTGCTCCAAGAGTATCAGGCTATGGGTTTGATTAGCTGAATATCAGCAGATGGAAACTGTCTAGATCCTGTTTAGGCTTTTCCTTCCTTGGAACGCTTTGGAGCAAATGGAAGAGCTAACCACTGTCTCCAGTACTGGGCTCTCTCTCATACAAACAGAACATTTGTAGCTCAAGAGGAAATAAAGAGACTGTATTCTTTTCATTAAAAAAATTATAATAAACAAAAACAATTATAAAGCAAACACCAATGTAACCACCAAGTGAGGCAAGAGAGAATATTTCTACCACATCAGAAGACACCTGTATACTTCTTCCACCTCCCAGAGGTAACTCCTTGCCTAACTCTGATGATAATTATTCCTCCTCTATCCTGTATAGTTTCTGTTTGCCCTCCAGATATATTCTCCATCTTTCACCTTGCTCTGGACCCCACGAGAAATAAATATATGTATTACATTAGCAGATTCTCTTCTCCTCTGGTTTTCAGTTGAATGATGACCAAAGGGAGGGACTGGAGGAAAATTGGAATATTGGAGAGGAGAAACCAGGGAATTTCTTTGTCATTCAGACTCTAGGGCAGAGGCTGCCAGAAGCTGTGTCTCCTCTTTGAAGTTCCTGCCAGGAACAGCCCCTCGCTTTGTGTTTCCCTGTGCCATTATGGTTCCAGCCTTTACCTGAAGGCCCCAGGTTCTGGACTCTGGTAATAGTCCCAACTCTCTATGCTGGGAACAACAATCTCCAGTAAGAGCCACCTTCCCTCTGTGGTTTCTCCACTCTGACAAGATATACTTGCTCCCAAGTGATGGGTTGATTCCCTAGATAGATGACACTACCTAGGGGGCATAGCTCTGGTCTTTGTTGCTGGCAGGTTGGACATTTGATGGCAGCAGAAGCTAGATAATTCCATTTGCTTATATTTTGTTCATGAGTTCTCTTCCTGAGTACAATTCTTTCACATCTTAATAGGTGGTAGCAATATTATTAGGATATTAAAATTTTTATTGGGAGCGGGGTCATCTTTTCTGATTCTCTCAAAGTTTTCGTTGGAAGTGTTTCTTCTGGAATGGCAGACAGAACTCAATGGAAAATATAATTTGGGATATTCTTTGGCTTTAACTATGGTTCCAGATCCTTTAGTCACTAGATGACTATCCACACTTCCTACTTCTTTGGTATGAACTTATCAAAGTTCATTTCTCTAATAGAAATGTTTCCATTTTTCTACATTTTCAAAGTTATCAGCATAACATTGTTCATACTTTTATCACACTAAGGTTTTTTTTCTTCTTTTTATAAAGATCGATCGATTGATTGATTTTAGGAAGAGAGAGAGCACACATGCATGAGTGGGGTGAAGAGCCAAGGAAGAGGGAGGGACAGAATCTCAAGCAGACTCCTTGCTGAGTGGGGCGCCCAATGCAGGGCTCGATCCCACAACCCTGAGATCATGACCTGGACCGAAATCAAGAGTCCGAGCCTTAGCCGATGGAGCCACCCAAGCACCCCATTTCTCACTAACCTTTTAAGAATTGGAAGATCTGTGAATTGTGTAATACTGATGAATCACAGATCTGTACTCCTGAAACAAATAATACATTATATGTTAATTAAAAAAAAAGATCTTTAAAAAAAAGGAAAAAAAAAGAATTGGAGTATCTATAGTGATGTCCTTGTTATTTCTGATAACAGTTATATATGTCTTTTCCCTTCGGAAAAAACTCTAACAAGATCAGTCATTAAATAAAAAAAACAGACTATGGATTTTTTTAAAATCTTTTCTATTGTTTGTCTTCTAGTTCTATAATTTCTACCTTTAGTTATTTCCTTCTTTCCAATTTTTAGATTCGTTCTGATATTTTTTTTTAATTTTCTCAAATTTCAAGTGCAGACTGAGTGTTATACGTAAATGATAAATAACTAAATACTACCACTCCTGAAACCAAAAATAAATAAATAAAATAAAATACTCCCAAAACCTGCTGCCTAGCACCTTGTCCCCTCCCCAGGACCCTCCCTCTCCCAATACCTACCAATCCTGGTGTGGTGCTGGGGGGTAAGGCCTGGGTGGGGGCTTCAGGATGCTGCTGACTTTGGTCCTCGCCATTGCTACCCCAGCAGTTAAATATCATTAATATTTCCCCAGCCCCTTCCTCCTCCTCCTCCTCCTCCCTGTCTCCCCATAAAAACAGTTCTTCCTCCTGACTTCCTTATTTCTGGGTCCTGTATCTCATTCTCCGATTCATGTGACATGGAGCTTCTGAGCCCTCTTTTCCTCCCCTCTCCTGCTCCCCTTCAATTGGTTGTCTTCCCTGTGCCTTTGACCTCTCCCACCCTCTGCCTTTCCTCCCTCATCTCCTCCTTTCCCCTTTCTATAGCCTCCACTCTGGAACAGACCCTGATTCCTGGCCCAATTTCCTTGGCCCATGTTGAACTCTTCTTATCCCCATCCCTTCTTCCTCCACAAACCTGCCTTCCCTATCTTGCTTCCTCATGGGATTATACCTCCTAATCAAGGTGAAGGCCTTACCCCTGCAAATGCCACCTCTATTGGAAAGCCTTATACAGAAAAGATTTCATAAATATTTATTAAATTCAGTCAACTTGGGGCACCTGGGTGGCTCAGTTGGTTATGCATCTGCCTTTGGCTCAGGTCAGGATCCCAGAGTCCTGGGATGGAGCCCCACTTCGGGCTCCCTTCTCAGTGGAGAGCCTGCTTCTCCCTCTGCCTGCTGCTCCCTCTGCTTATACACACTCTCTCTCTCTGCCATATAAATAAATAAAATCTTTTTTAAAATATGTTAAATAAATAAATTCAGTCAACTGAATTTAAAAAAAAATTTCAAGTGCACAGAATTATATTAAAATAAACCCTAGGTCATGAAACACTCTCACCATTTCTATATAGTCTATGTCACACCTTCCCTGTATCTTTTCTGCTCCTCTTACTTCCTTTTGAGTTGCTTATATTTTATTTCTCCAGTTTTTCCTCAACTAATTTATATTCTTTTTAATTTCTATTCTTTTGGTGGTGACCTAACAATCCCAATGAGTGTCCTACGTGTTTAATCTATACCTTCTCCCTACTTCCTTGAAGACTTCAGTTCCACCTAACTCCTTCTCCACTTCCCTATTATTGTTCATCATGAACTTTGATTATATATTTTGACCCCATTAGACATTATTGTTTTACACAGCCAATACTTACTTAAGTGTACCAATATACTTGCCACTTTTTTGTTTTGAATTACTCCGTGCACATAAAACCCTCAATGTGGGATGGTTTTTCTTTCTTTTGACTTTCAGAACTTTTTAGTCAGGGCCTGCTAGTAATGAAGTATGGATTTTTAACCTAAAATATCTATTTCATCTTCAATCTTGAAATATTTTTTTAAGGTATAGGATTTTATTTTGGCGGGTATATTTTCAACTTACAAGGATCATATTCCTTTGAATACCAGCTTCCATTATTATCAGTAAGGTGCTAGCTAGCAGTCTACTGCCACTCCTTAGAAGTAATCTTTTTTGTTATGACCACTTTCAAGACAGTTTGTCTTCAGTTCTCTGTAGATTCACTATGTATCTAGATAGGAGTTTTTTTTGGGGGGGGTGTTTTTTTTCTGCTTTGGATTCTTTGGGTTGTGTCTTTGGATTAGAGTCTGTCCTCAGTTCTAGAAATCTATCAACGGCTGTCTCTTTAAATATCTCTTTCTCACTCTCTCTTCTCCTTATTGGACTCTAAACAGATGTTAGACCTTTTAACTCTTATCTGTATTTTCCCTCTTTTTCATCTCTGGATAATTTCTTTTGACTTGTCTATCCTCCAATTCACTAACTCAATTCACCTGCATTCCATCTGGTATTAAGCCCCATCTACTGAGGTTTGTTGTTGTTTTTGTTTTTTAATCAACTTTATTGAGGTATAATTTACCACCCATTGAGTTCTTTCAATTTAGGTCATCGTGTTTTTTATTTCCTAAAGTTCTATTTGGTTTATTTACAAAATTTCCTTGGCACTTTTTATAGTTTTCCGTACCATCCTAAGATTTTTCAAATTTGTCTTTATTTTAGTGCCTTATAATCACTGTCTGATCATTTTCTGTTTGGTCTGTCTGGGTCTGGTTGCTATTATTTCTCTTGTAGCCATCACTGTCAGTGCCCTGCTCTTATCCCTAGGAACTTTTGGTGCTCTGTGACTCCCAGTTGCCACTGTCCACTGTCAATTCTGCACATGATGGCTCCCTCCTCAGGACAATGCCAACTCTTCTACCCATGTGTGTGGCTGGCTAGTCGTGCAAAGTAATTCACAATATCAACCCCCAACACTGCAGCAACCATCAATCAGCAAAGGATCCATCAGAATTGGCCTAAAGGTGAGTTTCCTCATCTCTTAGATGGGATTATTTTAAGATATGTGTTTTATGCTATTTCCCAGTTTCCTCATGGATTTAAATACTGATCTCCTACATCGGGCTTTATTGTCTGCCTTCCCTATATCACATCTCCACTTCCCAGCTAGTGTCACTTACAGTGCCCAAATAATCTACATACTTTCAAATCCTTGTCTTGAAGTCTGCTATCATGATTAGGATTAGGATATGGTTCCCTATTTTCTTCTGTGCTTAGTTGCCCACTCACAACACCCACTACCCCCTTTGTCACTTGTCAATTAACTTACAAATTGTTTTGCAGAAATTCAAAATCAACAATAAAGATATATTTATCCAAAGGTTTGGATTTGCTCTGATGATTTTGGGATGCTTGTTGGACCACCAAAGTGAAAGAAATCTAAGCTAAACATTCACTTGAGGACCAATCTGTTGTTCAGACTTTTCGGGGCCTTTTAAGTTCTGTTCTGTTCAGCACAAAAGTACATTTTCCTACAAGCCCCTGGGGTAGAGATCTAGAGCAGATTTAATTCTGGATCACCCTTACTCTGAAGAATGGCCTTTTGGGTTCCAGCTTTATTGGGGGTGGTCTCCCATGAGGTGCCCATCTTGAAAAAATGCTGTTTTGTCTTCTGACTCCTGTACCTAACAAAACTGTCCCCCCCCCCCGCAAAAAAAAAAAAATACAGGTTTGGTAAATGTTCTTTGAATAAAACGAGAATTCTCAATTTACCTCTCTGGGCTCCCACCTTCTTTGATAATGGCCTTTAATTTCTTACAATCTAGCATGTTTCCAGTACTTTAATATTTTATTTAACATAGCACTTTTATTTTTTTTTTTTCTAAGAGGAAGGGTCAGGTCAAATACCTAGCTATTCATGTTATCAGAAATGGAATTCTAATCGCTTCTCAGCCTTTTGGCTAAGATCAAGTGTAGAAATGGAATTCTACTTCCTTTTGTTAAAAGGCAACTTGACTTTAGGTTTTCTGTCACTTCCACATGAAAAAGTCCTAATAATTAAGAAGATGTGTCAAAAAAAAAAAAAGTATTAAACAACCAGCTAAGGATAAAGGAGATAGTATCACTGCATTTTCCTTTGTCACTTCATTGCTCCTTGAAATAAACCTTCTCAGAACTTGAGGTATATTGTTTCGCTAGTATATTCTAGGCACATGTCTATGTCATCCTGTGGGCATTACAGGGTCACATTAATTCATGGGTTCTATCTATCCATCTAGGCTATGAGAACCCTCAGGATGATGGACCAGAGTAATTCATTTATTATTCAGTTAACAAATATCCATTAAATGTGCCTTGTACAGACACTAAAAATACAAAAGCAGCCAAGATCCCTGACTTCATGTATCTCACATACAGGTATGTAAGACAGACATCAATAAAATAATCACATCAGAAAATATATGCATAGACATGCTGCAGTAAGAGCATATAATAGGGGAACATGTCCTAGCAAGCAAGTCAGGAAAGGCTTTTGATGAAACAATAAAAGAAGTTGTTAGTGTCTGTGGAATCCATGTTATTATCTGATTTTTTTTAAGGGATTAAAAATTATAGGGGAGAAGCTTTTTTTCTGTTAATTTGAAATTGTTCATTTACAAATAACTGTGAACAGGCAGGTCTCAAGGTTGGTTAATTCAAAAATCAATCAAGTAAATTGTTTTACCCCTTGTCCAGTGAACTCCATATGGGATGCTTTTTAACCAGAGGGTCATGCCCGAAATTTAAGCATTCATCTCACACAAAATGTCAGGTGCATTTCTCAAGTACTAATTCTTTCAAATTCTAGACCTTTCCCCCAGAACTATCACTATTAGAAAGCGAGCTAAGGCGACTATCATCAAAGACAAAAACTATAAATTAAAGATGCCATCCCATTTATCCCTGTTATCCCAGTACTTGTTATTTTAGACAAAGCACAACTGGCTATGGATTATTTGCCAGCTGTGCTTAAGAAATTGGCTCAATCAAATAACCCAAGAAATCTCTGATTCCTCAACATGATACGCTAGGTGGTAAGCATTAGTTTCAGGACATGTTTTTTTAGTGAGTTATTTAAGATTTATGGGGTAATTTTTGTGTGTGTGATTATTTCTGATGTTTCCCGACTACATACACTGCTTTCAGAACTCAATGCAGCAGCTCCAACTCACTGAGTGTTGCCTGGACCTCTCATAATCCACTCTAGCAGTGCCCTAACTGAATCAGAACCTTTCAGTGTTGCCATCTGCAAAGCAAGGTCTGGGAAGTGGAAAACTTTCAGTATTTGAACCAAAGTAGGGCAATTCAATTTTTTATAGAAGTCACCTTGAATTTTCAGTCCCTCAATATATCTATTTATCCTCACTTCACCCAACTCTAATTCTGTAGAAATTTACTTGTAAGGGATGCATTTTTAAATTAAAAAATATATATTAGAAATATCACAAGTTTGCATTTTTTTCATATTAGGCCAATAGGTTTAAAAATGTAATTTGCCTACATTGAGATTTCATTCCCAACTGTGAATATTTCATTTAGAAAATACTCATATTATGTTAGACACATGGCAATGCAGTGCAATTCCAAAATAAACAACTCTGCAATATTGCCAGCTGAAACTTAAACCAGCAAGTCAAGGAAATAATCAGTGTTCACACATCATATTGTATTTAATCGTATTAATTACAAATGAGTATTGATGATTTTGATAATTAAGCTGATGGTGATGTTTATTTTTTCAATTGCTTCATCAATGCCGTATTTGGATAGCATTAGACAATAAGTTGTCAAGATGCTGGAACACATTTTGTTGAAAATAATGTAAATATCTTTGGCAAGTATAAAAACCATTTGTATTATAAATCTGTTCCTCAAATAATTCTGAGAAACTTTGCAAAGCTTTGCTCAGTACCCCCTTAAGGATAAACTTCATTGAAGTTTTAGTTAATGGTAAAGACAATCTGTCTATACTGACACAGAATTCACACTAGTTCTACTTCACACGCTTAAAAGAAAAGGTCTATAAATCACATGGAAGAACAAAGATATTTTACAAAGAGAAATATAATCAACAGGCTGTTCATTCCTCACTTGTCTTTACATTAAAAGAACAGGACAAGTGACCAAAAGAAAGCTCCAGTGATGACATGTAATTGCTAATGTTAGCCCAGAATGACATTTTTATGGGACAAAATATGTGAAATGTTCTGTAGGTGCTTTCATGTCTGCAGTTTATCTATCCCAGATACAGAGATCAATAAAATCAGACTGGAAAGTAAAAACTTTTCCAGCCTCTCCTCCCTCACCTTTAATCTCCCCTCTTCAGGCCTCGATTCTCCCTATTTCCCCTCCAGTTTTTCTCAAAAAGACCAATAGGGTGGAGAAGGGGATCGAACGTCTTGGCAGAGTGTACAACGAGGCTACAACAATGTCTAAAGCTCTTAAATATGTTATTAGAAAATAATGTTAAATTTTACTTATTTAAAACCTTTCTGTTACTGCATCCAGCTGTCTCTATATCTATAATCATGTTGCTCTACCTGCATCTTCTGTGTGACTGGTATTGAGGCCAAACCCATCAGGCGGTGTTGTGTAGGCCCGGAGTCAGCAAACTTTCAGAAGGAATGATCCAAGCAGCTATTGTCTCTTCCCTTCTTAAAGAGGATTAAAAATGCAGCCAGGGACACCTATTGGGTCTGAGGCTATGACCTCTCCCCCTTCATCTTCTCTACCACCTGGGCAGTAAGTTAGACTTCAGTTCCCACTTAAAACTATAATAGGCCTGCTCAAGTTTGCTCACTTCACCAAATGAGTTTTAAGTTTTTCATTTTCATTTTTAATTTAACTACACTGAGCTCTGTTCAGGATGCGACTGTGTACTGTTTCTTGCCAAGATGGGGCTCCAGAGGGTCCTGCGGGAGAAGTATTTGAAAAGAGTATATTCTGAGACAGTTAGCAGGACTACTGCTTGAAGAAGTCATACAGGGCCCAAACCAATCTTCTCTCGCTTGATAATTGTATCTGGGCTTTGGCGCTTGATCATCTCATTGTGCCAAAATATGCTGGCATTGACCAAGACTGTATTTGTTCAAACTGAATACAGAGGTGCTGGTTTTAAATACAGACCTGGTTTATAGCTGCCTGGTATTGGAAAAAACTATAAGGTAGTCCTTAGCTTGGTTTCTCCTTGGGAATGAATAGAAAAGAGGACTGTGTGTGTATGATCATTCCATTCCAGTTGAAGGCTGTTTATTATTTTTAAAAAATTTTTAGAGGGGGGAGGGACAGAAGAAGAGAGAGAGAGAATCTTAAGCAGGCTCCATGCCCAGCACAAAGCCCAAAATGGGGCTCAACCTCACAACCTTGAGATCATGATCTGAGCCAAAATCAAGAGTCAGATGCCTAACTGACTCAGCCACCCAGGGCCCTGAAGGGTGTTTATTTTTAGATTAAACTGGCTATTCACTAGAAAGGGTGAATACCTATCATTTACATCAACATGGATGGAACTGGAGGGTATTATGCTAAATGAAAAAGTCAATCAGGGGAAGACAATTATCATATGGTTTCACTCATGTGGAATATGAGAAATAGCACAGAGGATCATAGGGGAAGAAATCAGAGAGGGAGACAAACCATGAGAAACTCTTGATTCTAGGAAACAAACTGAGGGTTGTGGAAAGGGAGGTGGGTAAGGGGATGGGGTAACTCGGTGATGGGCACTAAGGAGGGCGCATGATATGATGAGCACATGTGTTACATGTAACTAATGAATCACTGAACACACTTCCAAAAACTAATGATGTACTGTGTGTTGGCTAATTGAATTTAAATAAAAAATTAATTAATTAAATGAACTGCCTATTGCATGAATGGATGAATAATGGGTATAATGGAGAAGAATCTTATGAGCAAAAATACCTTGGCTTTCCAGACTGATCCTATTAAGACATAAGTCAGATCACATCGCTTCTTTTTCAACATCCTCCTGTGCCTTCCCACTTGGATCTAGGAGCCTGATCTTCTGTCAGTAATAAACATATATTAGCCACCAAACACCAGACACTTCCCTAGGATCTAGAGATACAAAACAGACAAAAACTCCTGCTTTCATGAACCTTATATCATGAGGGCAGGAGTTATTGGAAACTAAACAATAAATTAAAATTTATTAATTTAATAATTAATATTAATTATTAATAGTGATAAATGCCAAAGAGCAAAAGAAAGAACGAATTCAGTGTGAAATCCTCAGTGCAGTGCTAGCATTTTATTTTTTTCTGAGTTTATTTTTTTATTTTATTTGTTCAGTATTCCAAGATTCATTGTTTATGCACCACCCCCAGTGCTCCATGGAATACGTGCCCTCCTTAATACCCACCACCAGGCCCTCTCAAACCCTGCCCAACCAAAACCCTAAGTTTGTTTCTCAGAGTCCACAGTCTCTCATGTGTTGGCATTTTAGATAGGATGGTCAGAGGAAACCTCAATAAGGTGGTTTTTGATTCAAGATCCGAATAAATTGAGGGAATTAGACATCTTGAGGAAGAGAATTCCAGGCAAAGGGAACATTAAGAGCAAAAGCCCTAAGGCTTTTGGTGTACTCATGGTGTGAACAAAGAAAAGCAAGGGGCTCACTGCAGCTGGTTGGAAGGAACAATAATAGCAAGAATCAAAGTCTTTACTATGACTTTCCAGGTTGTAGGATGTAATCGGCCCCTTGAATGATGTAGGAAGTCACTGGAAGATTTTGAACACAGAGTGCCATGATCTTTTAGTAGCATCAGACCAGGAATCCAGGGTATCAGAAAGGTAATCAATGTATATTAAATCACAAGGCACTATAATAGAAGTAGCACTGAAGGGCTAAATAGTAGCTAAGATAATTGAGGAACGACAGGGAGTGGGCTGGGAATAGGAGACAGCAAAGGACTGTCATCAAAGAGGGGTAGAAGGGGATATAGTCTGATTACATGAGGTTATGGAGAGAAAAAAGAGCAATAGATATGGCAGGGGATATGGAAAGAAATCAGGACACCCTTCTGACCTCCAGACTCCTTCTGAGGATAGATGTAAAAGACAGAAAACATCCCCAGTAAAAGACAGAAAACACCCCCACGTAGGGGGGCTGCAGAGTAGTTGTCAAGAGAAGAGAGGGTTTCAGAGGAAGAAGTGGAGAGAACATTCACAGAAGAGGCACCAGATAAAGGGATCTTAATCATGACTGACCTTGTGTTTCTGGGGACAATGTGAAAGAGTTCAAGAGATGGTGAGGCAAGGGAGAAGGGTCAGAGAAGGCAATAGAGGTAGCTATGGGGGAGATGAGGGATGATTTCAGTCTTGAACTTGTGATGGACATGGAGAAGCATGCTGAGAGTTTTGCCAATGGTCCCAAGGCACATAATGATGGAGAAGCTGTGAGTATTGAGAAGAAAAAGGGATGAGGGAGTCTTTCAGGAGCAGAAATATTTCTGGGTTCTTAAGAGCTGAAGGAAGCACACCCTATAGAAGGTGATCTTTTTCAATGTGGGTTCACTCAAGATCCCCATAAAATAGTTGTCTGTGGGGTGTGGATTCCCTTCTGATCCTGCTGATGGTGGACTGTCAGGGTATGTGGTCTGACTCGGAACACAGGCAAGCACGCTTCAGAAATGAGGTCTATTTATTGAGCACTTAATCTGCCCAGGTTTTGTGATAGCCCTTAAAATACATTCTTATTTAATCTTCTAATGTCCCCATACCTCAGTGATATAGTCCCATTTTATAGATGAGAAAATTGAGGCTCAGAGCTGTGTTCAGAGTACTCAGCTAGTAACTGGTAAGTTCGGATTTGAATGCCTGGTCTGAATGATGCCAACTCTTGAACTCATTATCACTACACTTTACCACCTCCCAGCTGAGAGATCACAAGACTATTGCCTGACTGAGAGCTGTCAGTAGCTGGGCCACTATCCTTAGCTGTGATGTAAGCCTGTAAGTTAAGACAGACCTGTGGGCACTTCTGTGGATGAATTCCAGGGAGCATTGTCTCTAGTCCAGGATCCTTCCTTTCAAGAGACTGCAAGAATTAAAATTCCTCATTTGATGGCCTGAGGATGCTAATCTCTTTAACTTCTCAAGTCTGGGACAGAATCTACAGGTTTTATACTCACCCTAGAAAAAAACATGATTCCCAGCATTGGAGAGTCTAGCCATATCAATGGGAAAAAATGAAGCTGACATAGAAAACTAGAAGCAGACCAGCTGAGCAAATGAGCCCACAACACACCCAGCTGCCCTCCCTTTCAGTGGTTTAGAGAAGCACCCTGGGAACTGAGAGAACCAATTCTTCCTTCATCTTGGGTCTGACTCCAGGAGCTCCTGGAACGTTCTGATCAGAAAGGAGTGAAGGAATAGACTGTCACCAAGAAAGCACAAGGGCCCTTCACTTTGGGGTCTCCCATTACCTCTGTCCTGGCAATAAGGAAGGGGAAGGATCTATCCGGTCAATTCTGGTCTGTCAGCTATAGGTACTGAAGACCTACTACCTTACAAGTAGCCCCAGAAGTACCTTAGAGCTAGCCCCAGAGCCAACCAGGACTGGGGCTGACAATATTTTAATAGTCACAGCCACCCACCCACAGCAGACACCACAGGAATACGAAGGCAAAACCTCATTGACCCTGATCCCATTAAGTAGCTCTAGATGTCTTCCTATCCTGATAACTATTAACATTGCTTAAATGTTTCTGGGTTTCTTTTTACTGTTCTTACCTTCCCTTAACTTGCCAGTCCATACGATCTACTTGAGAAACTGAAAGTTCTCTAGACACAGAATTCATCGCCACTTGCCTTCTTTTCAACCCATTCTCAGTGACCCTGAAGTACTCTAGATAAAAACAGGTGCAAGCTTGGGGCGCCTGGGTGGCTCAGTGGGTTAAGCCGATGCCTTCGGCTCAGGTCATGATCTCAGAGTCCTGGGATCGAGCCCCGCATCGGGCTCTCTGCTCAGCAGGGAGCCTGCTTCCTCCTCTCTCTCCCTCTGCCTGCCTCTCTGCCTGTGATCTCTCTCTGTCAAATAAATAAATAAAATCTTTAAAAAAATAAAAATAAAAAAAAAATAAAATAAAAAAAAAACAGGTGCAAGCTTTGATTATGCCAGCAATGTTACTGAAAGGGATGTAAAATAGAGTTTTGCCACTAATACCTCATAACTTGAGATCCATTTCTAAAGGAATAATTCTGGCCCCAAGATGTCATTGAAAATCACACAAAGAACATAAAATGCTATTTCATGAACTAACTCTGATAAAACATTTATAACTCCATTGAAAACTATACTAAAATGGTAGTACTCTAGACTGCCACAAGCTGAAGTAGTTGTTATTGGGTTGTGAGCAGAAGGCCTCACTTCACCAGAGGTACACTCAAGAATTTGTGTTACAAAAAAAATAGCTCAGGTAACTAACTGCACTGAACAAATGTTCTTCCCATTCAGTTCCCAGAGGTACCTGAAAAATCATTATTAACTTTCCCTGAAACGTTCAGGTTACATACATGATTACATCCACTTGATAAGATTGCAAATCTCTCTTAAATTGCCCAAAAGGCTTATGCTTTTACACTTGAAGCTAATTAGACTACCCCCAAATTTACTGATTTTTAAATTCCCTTTATCCAGGTGATGAAAACTTAATGGGATGTTAAATACTTCACAGGTGCCCCCCAAAAGTTCCATCTCTCTAATCTCAGAGGTATGGAACCAAGCCAAAGCTTCTGCAGTTCCCAAAAGCATGAGGAATCTGGGGAAGCTTTGGCAGAATACAGGGTTGAATTGGAATTTGGACCAAGTCCTTCAGCCCAGCCTAGCCTCTGAGTTGCCTATAAAGAGGGCAATGCATATTTCATAGGTCTGTGGGAGAAAAAAACATATTTATCCTAGAGTGTCTAACACTTCACGGGTGCCCAAATGTTGATTAAACACATTAAATCTATCCCTCTATTTAGGGGTCATAAACATGAAATTCCTGGGGAGCCAGGCATAAGTGGGTCTAAGAGGGCCCGAAGGCAATGGGGACATTCAGCGGGGCTGCTGCTGGCACTCCTGGGAAGACAGCTCCAATGCTGATGAAACTCCTGGTTTTCCCTTCAGGTGACTAGACTGAATTTTTATGTGAAAAGATCTCAGCTTTTAACTATGCCTTAAATCTTTCTAAAAACACTATTTTAAAATAAATTTTAATGAAATTTTTAAATAAATTTTTAAATAAACACCTGCTAGTCCAATGTCAGTCATGAGCCACCAGCTTGCAAAGCCAGATTTATCTTTTTCTGGTTATCAGAAAAAAAAAAAAAAAACACCAAATCAAAACCAAAGAACAGGAAAAAAAAAAAGGCAAGATGATTCCATAGCAAAACTCAGCAAGGAACACATTCATTGATATGACCTACAGACAACAGAGTTTTAGGCAACATTGTTAAAGAAATAATTTCATTAAAGCCGTTTTCACATGATAGACTTTTGAAACCATATATATTCAATCCTCTAGACTAAAGTGGTTGTTCTCAAACCTGGCTACAGTCTACAGTTACTTTGGAGGCTTTAAAAAAAACACTGATGCCTAGTCCCTACTTTCAGAAATTCTCATTTAATTGCTGTATGGTGGGTTCCATGTGTTCTGTTTTTTAAGTGAACCTCTCCACCTCTCTACGCTCACCTCCACCCTGGGACTTACAGCCAGGATTAGGAACCAGATTTAAAGCAGGGGCTCACAAACTAGAGGAGGTTTTATTGTTGTTTTAATTGCATCTTAGGTGCAACTGAAAACTAGTAGCTGGAGGTAGGGCTCAGAAATCTTCTTTGTGAATTTGCTCCTAGATGATTCTGATGCAGGTGGTCCACAGACCACACTTAAAAACATCACTAATGTTTGGGTTGAGACCCAATGCTTTCATCCTATTTAGTACATTCAATATGTGCAGTTTTTTTTTTTTTAACCTAAGTATCGTTTCATAAAGCAGAATAACAGGGAAGGAACAGAAATGTGCTCCCCAGGGAACATGGTGGGGCTCACATGGAGACTAAATCTGATATAAGTAAACTTAGATGAAGACCACAAAGTGGTAGCAACAGCCAAGCAAGTAGAGCAGAGCCCAGCAATTGTTGGTCCCTGAGGTCTTGGCCAACAAAAGGAACACCAGGAAATAAAAGCATCAGACCACACTTGCCATCAGGAAGGTCATGGCAGTTTGTGAGAAAGATGCCCAAGGGCAGCAGCCACATCGGCAGGAGAGCATAAAGCACAGAGATGGTTAAGAGCAGAAGACAGGGGAACAGAGAAAGCTGAGGAAGGCAGTCGGGGAAGGTAGGCAAGGTCAAGGAGCTTAGCCACCCACTGGCATTCACCACAAGGCCTGAGTCATGGCAGAGTTCTCAAGCAGAAATCGTAAGTGAGAAACAGGCAAGGTCCAGCAGCACAAATGTGTGCCTAATTGCTCCTCCTAACTTTAAAATTCTTTGATTCTTTTTCTCCTGGCTTCCCAGCACTTGGAGTTGAAAAAGGCGTTCCCGGTTGGCTGGGTAAATCTGACTAACTAAAAGGACTCAGCTTGTTTATAATTCATAGGCACGCCACATTTTTGTTAAGCATCAAATCATTCTTAAAAGCTTTGCTTTCCTGGGGTCTCTCAATCAGCATAATTAGTCGAACACCTGTTATGTATATTGAGCTGTGGCCTAGGTGTTACAGTGTGAGACAGAGGAAATGAAGATACCAATTTGTCCTGCACCCCACCAAACCCCTCCCGTCCACCATAAACACAATTGAAAGTGACAAGATAATACAGCCAAGGAAATACAGAGGGAAACACAAACTCTCCACCACAGTGAACTCTTCTTGATGAGGCTGGTGTCCTTAGGCCACTGCCAAGATCATCCAGGCAGTACCAGAGACCAGCACCCCCACAGGTCTGCAGAGCCTCAGCTGACTCGCATTCTGCTGAGACTCAGAAAACACTGGGGTTTTCTGGAGCCATGAATGGCCTAAAACAAAGCCATTTTTCTTACGGAAGAGGAAGGATGGACCCTCTCTCCCACCCGAGTTGTACTTTTCCTCCCTGGTGTCAAACAACACCTCTGCCATATGATCTGAGTTGTTGATGTGAAACAACCTCACATTTCTACTTACAGCCCACCTTTCTTCCCCAGAACCAGTGGTCAAGAGACAACTCTAAATATTTCCAGGGGAGGATCCCAGTGGTGACTCAATACTAGTTACTGGCTCACCTGTGTCTAATTCTCTCTTCTTTAAGATGAAAGCCGTTCCCAGGAGGCTCCCCTATGCCTCATGTAATAAATTCAGGTAGGAAGCATGCCCAGTTATGCTTGAATATCTAGACACAATTTGTGCACAAGCTGTACCTACCATTCCCCATTCACAACAAAGAGAAAGGTTTATAGAGGTGGAGTTGTCTATTACTTTTGCTCTAAGGCTCACTAACGAGATGTACGGAATTTGCTAGCTGGAAACAATCTAGAGAAAGTTGGAGGCAGAGAATATGTGAGAACGACGAGATGCATTAATTTCATATTTATATGAGAGGCAAGTGGCTATTTGCTTTCTGGTTCTTTAAGATGTGTCACCTCCCAAATTCCCTTGAATTTTCTCCTTTCGAATCCAGCAGGAGAGTCATTGGTTTTGTCTCTGGTTCTTGAAAGGCTTCTTTCTTGCCTTTAACATATTCGCTCTGAATGCCCATCAACTGAGGAATGGATAACGAAAATGTGGTGTGTGTATATATATATATACACACACTAGAATACTAGTCATCAAGAAGAATGAAATCTTGCCATTTGCAACGATGTGGTGGAGCTAGAGTGCATTACACTAAGTGAAATAAGTCAGAGAAAGAAGTATTACATGATTTCATTCATATATGGAATTTAGGAAACAAAACAGATGAACATATGGGAAGGAGAAGAAAAAAGAGAGAAACCATAAGAGAGTCTTAACTATAGAGAACAAATGGGTGATGGGGATTAAGGGGGGCACATCTTAGGTTGAGCACTGGGTGTTAAATGTAGGTAATGAATCACTAAATTCTCCTGAAAACAACATTACACTCCATGTTAACTAACTAGAATTTAAATAAAATTTTGGGGAAAAAAAGCCATATTTACTCTGGGTCCCTATCCAATTTTTTTTTTAAAGATTTTATTTATTTATTTGACAGACAGAGATCACAAGTAGGCAGAGGCAGGCAGAGAGAGAGGAAGGGAAGCAGGCTCCGTGCTGAGCAGAGAGCCCGATGCGGGGCTGGATCCCAGAACCCTGGGATCATGACCTGAGCCGAAGGCAGAGGCTTTAACCCACAGAGCCACCCAGGCACCCCCCCACTATCCAATTTTTAAAATGATTTTCCACATCGGCAGTGAGATGCTGTATCCCTCTGAAAGGATACATTCTCTTTTAAGTCACTCTCCAGGACTTCTCAAACCTTTAGCTTCCATCAGAGTCACCTGGGGGATTGCAGAAAACACAGATTGCCTGGCTCCATCCCCAGTCAGATTAGGTGGGTCTGGAGTGGGGCCCAAGAATTTTCATTTCTAACACATTCCCCAGGGATGCTAAGCCTGCTGGTCCAGACACCATACCTGGAGAACCAGGAGTCTAAACCAACTTCCTGCTCCTTTAGATTTAGGAGTTGAGTGGAATATCACAGTGAGCTTGCAAATTGGCATCAAAGAGCCTCCATAAGGTAGACACTAGAGTTAGGTGTATCTGTCCCCCCCAGAAAGTATCTCACCTAGAGTCTGCTCTTCCTAAAGGACTGTTTCCACTTCTCCTGCTAGACTGTATATGTCCTGGTTTTGGTAATGAGAATTAGAATAGGCTGTTTCTACAGACTTTTCAGGCACTCACCAAGTTACCATGCCTCTTCATCTGTTGAACCAGTGGCTTGAAAAATCTTAAGTATTAAGCTTTATTGCTGTTTTCAACTAGCTTTACAAAATATAAAATGGGAGACTGCAGGAGGAGCCACACTGTGTCTGCAAGGTCAAAATGCCTAATTGCACCACCATAATTACAGTCACCCTTGAGTTCTCCTCACATAAGGGGTTACATAGAGAGAGTCATTAAACAATTACTTGTAAAAACACACTATGAATTCAAACTTGGCCTCCATCAGCCCATCCTAGCAATTATGACTTTCAAAATAAATATAAAAACCCTATTCAGTCTCCAGGCAATTGTAAGGATCAGTTAAAATAAACATTAAGAAAATATGAAAAGTCTTTTCCAAGCACCAGACATTTCCAAGCACCAGACATTTATGTTTTGCTCAAGTCCAATTAAACCAAATTTTAATGATGTTAAATATAATCATTCAGTGGGCTGGGACCAAGATACATTGGAGGGACAATTACAAACTGCTTTGTTGTTGAAAACTCACATTCTAACTCACCTGGAGAACAGACTTCGCGCTTGAACTACAGGAATCTAGACTTCCCTCCTTCCCCCAGCAGAAGAAGGTAATAATTCAAGAGTTGAGAAACACTGGCATGGGATGAGGTCAAGTACTTAGAAAGCCTCACATAGGTTGGGGAGAAACCAGGCTAGAATATGAAGGAACATCCTGCAAACCCTATACCTGTAGCAGCCATCCTCCCAGACAGGTTTGGCAGGTGGTGCAGATGCTTTGGACAGGCTAGTTTGAGATCTTCTGAAAGATCTTTTCTTGCAGCATCTCCTCTAAAACTCACTGAATCAAAGACTAATGATTCGTTCAACATTTGACCACAATTTAGCTCACGCTATGTGCCAGATACTTCATAATACACATGTTACCACTCAAACCAAACATGTATTTTAAAATTTCCTCTGTTCTCCTTAGATTTTAGTGCTAGAAGAGGCATTCTGGGCAACTCTAGAACAAGAGCTGGATTTCACAAAAGCTGTTACCTGGGGAAAACCAATCGGCCTCCAGCCTCGAGTTTTCTCATCTGAAGAGAGACCATCTGGTACAGAGTAGTAGTTCTCAAACTATAGGATGCATCAAAATCACTTGAGGGACTTGCTAAAACACAGGTTGCTAAGGTTGCTAAGCTCAACCTCAAGTTTCTGACCCAGTAGGTCTGGGATGGGGATTGGAAATTTGCCTTTTTTTTTTTTTTTTAGGGGGGAGCCGAGAGGGGAGAGAATCTTAAACAGGCTCCACGCCCAGCATGGAGCCCAAAATAAGGCTCAATCTCACAACACTGAGATCATGACCTGAGCCAAAACCAAAAGTCAGACACTTACCTGACTGAAATACCAGGCACCCCAGGGAATTTGCCTTTTTTTTGTAAGCTCCCAGGTGATGCTGATGCTGCTGGTCCAGAGACCATATCTGACTAGAGTATAATGATTATTGTCTACAAGTTTTCTCTGGCCAGTGTATTCCTTTCCAGGTTCAAAAGCAGGCTTTTTGTGGAACACTTTTTTCTGTTTGTCTTTGTCTGTGACTATTGGTGTTTCTGGGTTGCCAGTGTCTTCAGCTGTAACACTGCTTGTGAAACTAAAAGAAAACCCAGGGAACTCATCACTGTGTCCTTCCTTGGGTCCTGAGATCCCTAGCCAGTCTTTCTTTTTCTATCCTTTAGAGTCTTATATTTGCTCTGTATAAACTGTTCAGGGCATTATACTTACAAGGAGAAATAGAGAAAAGTGGGAGAAGTGCTTCTCTACCCTTCTAGAATCAGAAGTCTGGACCCCATTTTGAGAACCAGTATCTTAGATGACCTGTCACATCCCTTCCAGCTCTATACTCTATAATTTTAAAAAGCATCTCCATGAAGTCATAAGACACATAGCAGAGCACATGCTGAGCAACACAGAAAAGGGAAAGGGCTGCCTCTCTGGGCTTCTCTTCTCTTTTGGTCTAATTACAAGCCAATTAGCACTACCAAGTGTGAGGTCTGAGGCTCCTTCAACTAACTCCCAGCTCCGAAGGTTCACCAACGTCCAGACCACACCTCCAAATAAGTATTCTGGGTTCTGCTATTTGCTAACCTTGAATCCATTCTCTGGGGCCTCTCTCCGTGTCAGAACCAGTCTGTCAAACCTCTTGTGTGTGTGGTACATACTAGTGAGGGCTCCAGATCACATTTGTATGAGAATTTTATTTTCCTTTAACTTGAAGGACAGACTGGTAGTGATTTTGCATACTTCAAATCGTCCTAGTCAAAGTTGGCATCACCTCTTCCCTGGTTTCCCACAGTCGCTTCCCCACAGCTCTTCGGCACACTTTTGCCCCCTTCTAACCTCCTTTCAATATGGAAGCCACAGTGATCCTGTCAGAATGAAATGCTCGTGGATTGTTTAGGGTTTCAATCACTTCCTGCAGCTCCCAAAACAAAGAGTAAAATACTTGCTATGTCTGATGTGGCCTGGTGTGTCCTGGGACACACCTGTCTCCTCTGCTCCCTGCACTTGGTGACAATGACCTTCCTGGATTTCCTCAACCATCTTCTTTAGTTCCAGGCACCTTCCCACCACAGGGCCTTAGCTCTTGCTGCTCATTCCCTCAGAAATTCTCTCCCCCTTCAGCCAGTTAACTCACCCTCCTTCAGATGCCAAGTCAGCACTCTCCCTGATCACTTAGACTTCCTCACGTCCAGCTGTTACTCATTTACAGCACTGTTTACTTTCCTTCATAGCACCTACTGGCAAATAATCACAAAATCTCTTTCACTTTTATTTTCCTTGCACCATTATATCACCAGGACCTACCACAATGTTTAGTATATGAGACACGTTAAATCAATCTCTCTTGAATGAGGTGTATTAGAAGAGGAAAAACCCTGATATATCACAAATTAGTCAGACCTCCTGCAAAAAAAGTCAAAAAACAAAAAACAAAAAAACCCCACACATTTGTTTTACTTCAATCAATAGTGACTAGCACAGTGGCTTTTCAAATATGGTGAAAGAAAATTTTCACATTTCATCTCATATGTTAAAGAACTAGCCATAGTGTTCAACGTTCAACATTGTAGATTTATCCCTTAGGGCACCATCTGGAGACTTTGGCTAATCCCGCAATACATGAACAATGCCCTCACATATAATTTACTCCACAAAAGTGTCGTTCAATGACAGATAAGGCTTTAACTCCTGGTGCTTCAGTAAGATGACTGTGCCTCCTCTCGACTTTGGGTCACATGTGCAAAGAGACTCAGTCATGAGTTTCCTGAGCACGATCTCAACCACTGAGATAGCTGCTGGCTCAGCCTCACTCAAGTTTTCTCTCTTACTTGCTGAGCCATTTTAGACCTACCCAAAACATGCCTTGAAATTTTATGTCACTTTTCTTACCCCATTGATTGTATATGGTAAACTTTCTCCGGTGGTTCAGGAATCGTTAGGATAAAATTAAATGCAGAGTGTTGAATTCAACTTAGAAACATCACTTTCTTTGACCTTGTCTAGAGTCACAGACACCATAAAACAAAGAGGTACCCACCCAGAGACTTACAGCTGAGGAATCTTGATAAATCACAAGCCTCAGACTAAATTATAATGCTGATTTATATGTAAGATCCCAGCTCACTTATTTAAATGTAACTTGAACAAAATATATGACATCAGTTAGCATGTATTTACAGCTACTTTTAAAGGGAAATGTGTTTTGAGACATTACATTCACAAAAGTAAGCTAAAGATTATCAAATATATCAAATATTTACCAATATAGCAATATATCAAACAACAAAAACTTTCATGTAATACAAAACACTTGAAACATGACTCTACTGTGAGAGTGGTTATTCAAAGCTACACTTCAGTGAGCAAACCTGGCTTGGACTATAGAAAATTCAACCAAAAAGCAGTCTGCAATGTCCAATCACAAATGGTCACATACCCAGAGGAGTTCCTAAGTGCCCACTATCAGGATTTATAAATAAGCTACAGTAGTAGCTGCCGTGTTATACAAATAACAAACATCAATTGAAAAGTGTGAGCCATCAAAACACAGGTATCAATAAAGGAACAATATGGTAAGTCCAGAAAATAAGAATTGAGTTACACAAAAAAGGATAAAAATTGCTCGAGAAAAATTACTTTGAACCAAGGAAAGGTTAGAAGGTGGAAGAGGGACAGTAAAGTATCCTCCAGACTGAGAAGGCACTTTGAGACCAAAAAACAAAGCAAACTATTCCATACAATTTAAAGTTTTATTCAGGGTAACTTACCGACTAGGGGGAATCAGGTAGACAACAATCCAGACGCTATTCTCTCACAGACATTAAACTACAGCTTTTATGGGATGAGGGGCATCGTGGAGATGACAAAGGGTACCTTTGTGTGCCAGAGGGAAGACTGGAACAAGCCTTCTGGAATTCTGGTCAGAGCTTACACCAACCTTCCAGGAGCCTAGAACATGAAGGCCTGAGGGAGGTCATTGCACAAACATGAACAAGACCGCGTGCCAAAGACGGGAGTCAGAGTTGTTAGCACTCCGACGGCAAGTACTTCAAGTGCCTATTCTAATGTACTATTGGAGACTGCCTAATGAGTCGGGCTTATGAGAACTCTGAGGCAGGGACTAAACTTAGCAGAAAAGAACAAATAATTAATTTGCAATATCTGCCATGGGCTTGAGAGTAAAGAGTGGTGAGAGAAATGCCATTTTTGCTGACCCTCAGGTCTCTCTGGTTTTGGAGCTGACCCTTGGGTCTCTCTGGTTTTGGAGCTACTTCTAACTTTTCCTTGTCTTCACCAGCACAAGCAGTTGGCTTTACTGGGGATAATATTTTTCACAAAGAACCCAAGTGTTTGTTTGTTTCACTTTAGCAGAATTTCTACTTGAGGGGTCATGCATAGAGGATGGCCAAATCTCACTAGGATGCCATGAGGTTTACCAGCTGGCTAAGTGGCTTGCTGCTGCACAACAACTTCACAGTACGATCAGTTCCAGTTCTTGCCTCAGCATTGTTCAAATTACTACATGGGCATTTAGGGTCACTCACTGATAGTTAAAAGTGTGTAGTTAAATGTGTAAATGAGGTTCAGTTCTTGATTTGTGGATATGATTAATTGTTGGCTTTTAGACATAGTCTTTCATACAAGTTGACAATTTCTGCTGGAAAAGTAGATACAGTTGGATAAATACACATGCAAGCATTGCTAAAAGGAAACCTTTAGAACTGAGCCTTGAAGGATTAATAGAATTTGGAAAGCAGGTTATTAGTTTAAAAAAAAAAAAAAAAAAAAGCATTTCAGGCTGATCTGCCCTGGATAAAATGTTCTTCACTCTAGTCCTGCTGCTTCCTCCAAAGATCCCACAACTACTTTACCAATACTACTAAAATCTAGGCTTATATTAACTCTCCACTCTTCTGCCCCTTGGCTATGTGCATTAATAGGTGTTATCCTAGGACATAATTACCAGAGAAAAAGAACTCCACAGAGCTGGGAAAGCACTGCTGTGTCTACAAGTCTCTTTCTAATTTTTCTGGACTACCACAAGCAGAAGCCATGAACAGGATATATATTATATCTTGTCTCCCAATGTTCTCAGGTTGATGAAAAGGAATAGCAGAAGTTCAACAGACTGACGGCAGGACAGACATCCCTTTGCTGCTTCAGAACCCAAGCCATTTTTTTCTTTTGGGTCAGAACACAAATGGTTTCATGTGTTTTGTGCCACAGAGAAAGTTCTGCATTGCCTGAACTCAGCAGCTACTTAGAAAGGCTCCCTGTCTAATCAGAGACCCTTGCCCAGAGCAGCTCCTCTGTGGATGACAAAAGGCCTCAAACTCGCATGTGTGCATTGATTGCATGCTGAAGCAAATCCGTGCTTGTGACCAAGAAGAATGTACCGTGGTAAATTACTTTAGTATGCTTCTCTGACCATAATCTGTAGTTTAATTTCATCATTGAAAATCATATCTATAGAAAAATTTTTATAGAAAATATAAAATTCAGTGCTGCTTTTTGTGGTTTGCATTCATTTCTCTTAAAAACTTGGCTAAGTGCACACCTTGGCATTAAATATGACCGTCTAGTTAGATTCCACAGAAGGAGGGTCTGAGAGAGGGATTCTTGTTCAAATGATTTAGGAGGAGCACTCTCAGGAATACGGGCATGAGGGAAGCAAGACAGGGTAGGGCAACATAGGGAAGCAAGAGCACACTCTCAGCTGGAGACCAGCTTCAGTATTCATCCCTGGGGGAGCTCTGGGGTATGAATTTCACCACAGTTAGTCCACTTTGAGGAAAGAAGGCCAGACTTTGCACATATTTGTTGCAGTCATTAGCCAAAGTCAGTGTTCAGAAGGGAACATCTGTCATGGTTATCAACACTCAAGTATCTGGGAGATCTGGGTGGGGCCACCAACGTGCACTAAAGCCATTTTTATTGGTAACTGGTCATCTATGCTATGACAGTTTCATTAACCAATTGATTTTTCCTATTTCACCTTCCCTTCCTCTAGTCCGGGGGTTGTCAGTAATCTTCTATGTAAAAATAAATATTTTAGGCTTTGCAGGCCACGTATCATCTCTGTCACAACCACTCAACTTTGCTGTTTTGCACAACAGCAGTTATAGACAATATGTAGATGAAAGACCTTGGCTGTGTTCCAGGAAAAGTTTATTTACAGAAATAGGCAGCTGGTTAGATGTGACACGCAGGCCACTGACTGCTGCTATAGTCCATTTCTGTCTCAACTTCCTGACTTATTTTCTTTACTACTCATCTTTGATCTCCCTCATAAGTCATTGCACTATTAATTCCTCACTGCTCTCCTTCCTACTGTCCCCCTCTTCCGACATGCCTCCCAGCCAATGTCCTTTCCCTACTATTCCTCTCTTTATCCTCCTACTTGACCTTTAAAATAGAGCATCACTTGAAGTACCTCATACAGTTGCTTGTTCAAATTCCCATTGTTCCTTCTTTCAGTGATCTTTTCTTTGTTTTACTATCACATGTCCCTTCTAGTTCTTCACTTATTTCTGATTCATCAGTATATCCGTTTATGCCCAAATTTAGTTCTCTCAGGCTGGTCTTCTAGAACACAGCAACAACATTGTATGCACCAACCAGGAACATATTCTGTACTTATTCTAAATGCCTACGACAGTACAGGTTTTCTGTTTGTCTTTCTTCCTTTTATTTTTTAAAAGATTTTACTTATTTATTTGAAAGAGAGAGTGAAAGAAAGTATGAGCAAGGAGAGAGGAAGATAGAGAGGGAGAGACAGACATCCCCCCTGAGCAGGGAGCCTGATGGGGGTCTCAATCCCAGGACCCTGAGATCATGACACAAGCCAAAGGCAGCCACTTAACCAACTGAGCCACACAGGCACTCCATGTCTTTCTTCCTTTTAGATATTTCTTTAATTCTATGAACAGTAGTTTAAATTTTACATGCTGTATAATAAAAATATCGATTTTCAACCAACCTAGTATCCCAATCTAACCTCACAGACTTCTCAAGAAGTATCTAAGGACATCCTGTAATCAATACTCAGAAGCAGTCAGATACAGAAGGTGGAGTTTTCTGTGGGGCAGACATAGACTTGTTTTCCATACAAGGAGCTCTTTTATCCTCCCCTTTTAAGACTGTTTTATTCTCTTAGAACCCACTTCTTCATATGCTGTTTCTGAAAATGGTCTGAAATCTCTTTCCACTTGACAGGACGGATTCTTCTAGGGTGGGGATCTCAGAGGCAAGAAGGTATGGAAATGCAGCAGAAACCTCTACATTAGTAGCCTTCACAGTTTAATTGTAGTTATGGCAAATTCGTGAGGTTAAGATATTCCTTAAGAGTGTGGGTCAAAGCTCTGACTACTTATAAGGTAGTGATTTTCATTGGAAAGAACTCAAAGCACATATCCCTGGTGACTATTTGAAGTGGCATCAGTCATGGTAGGCAGCTGAGCAAAGATATGAGGACTCAGGATACCAGTTAAATCTTTTCCCAGAATCACATCTGATGGAAATGAGTAAATGCAGAAGACGTCAGGGCATGGGAGACAGGCTCGCTCAGAAAAATCACACTGCAGGGGCAACTGGGTGGCTCAGTCAGGTAAGCACTGGACTCTTGATTGTGGCTCAGGTCTTGATCTCAGGATCATGAGATCAAGCCCCATGTTGGGGCTGAATACTGAATGTGGAGTATTCTCCACATACTGAATGTGGAGCCTGCTTGAGATTCTCTTCCTCTGCCCCTCCCTGCCCTACCACTGCCATTCACTCACTCTTGCTCTGTTCTCTAGGAAGGAAGGGAGGCAGGAAGAGAGAGAGAGAGAGAGAGAGGAAACGAAAGACAGAGAGAGAGAGAGAGAGAGAGAAAGAAAAAAAGAAAGAAAGAAAGAAAGA
>NW_019154088.1:14042240-14083092 GCF_002288905.1 Enhydra lutris kenyoni | reverse complement strand
AAGGAAGGAAGGAAGGAAGGAAGGAAGGAAGGAAGGAAGGAAGGAAGGAAGGAAGGAAGGAAGGAAGGAAGAAAGAAAGAGAGAAAGATCAAATTGAAAAAAAAATCTCTGGTATTGAGAGATGTCTTCCACCACTGGTTCTAGAAGTCATCTCAGGGGGGATAGGATTCATTGTAAGGGCTAAGGCAGGTTCACTCCTAAAATACAAATTATAACAGCAATTATGTATCTGACCCCACTTGAAACAATAAGTTCTTGTTTTAGGCACTGTCAAGAATTCATTTCTAGACCGGAGTAGGCCCAGGTCAGTTACAGAAGTATACTTTGGGCCTGACAATGTGGAGAATAGTAAGAGGAAGTGAATTCACTATTCTATTTTTGTTTTCCCTCTTTCTCCTATATTCAGTAAGGATGGGAGACTAGCATTGCTGGGAATGCAAAACAGAATTTTACTTCTAGAGTCTCCTATTATCTGTGAAGAGTTACTTGCTTGTCAAAAAGTAGGAGTATCGGGACACCTGGGTGGCTCAGTGGGTTAAAGCCTCTGCCTTCAGCTCAGGTCATGATCCCGGAGTCCTGGGATCGAGCCCTGAATCGGGCTCTCTGCTCGGCGGAGAGCCTGCTTCCCCCCATCTCTCTGCCTGCCTCTCTGCCTAGCTGTGATCTCTGTCTGTTAAATAAATGAATAAAATCTTAAAAAAAAAAAAAAAAAAAGTAGGAGTATCTTAATTTGGATTCTCCCAGAAAGAGAATCTGAGACAAGGAATTGAGTATAAGTTGTTTATTTCAGAGATGATCTAAGAAACACCTGGAGGGAAGTGGGAAATAAAACAGGAAAGAGAGGGTATCAAGCCAGCTAACACTGTGGGCCACTAGAGCCTCATGCTGCTGGGAAACTCCAGGAATCAATGTAGAACATGCATCCCACCCAAGTCACTGATTAAGGGCTGATTATGGGGCATTAATTCTATGGCACTTCTAGCCTAACTGGGGTACAAACAGTTGGTTCCAGCTACCTTCCTAGCCAGCATATCCTGGTAGTTGGAAGTAAAACAGGGAATATACCACAAACATAAGGCCCAAAGAGATGTGGTTGGGGTACCAATAGCATCTTTTACAAGGTATAAATCCCGAACTCATTTGACTGTGAGCTCTGGGAAGAAGTAGCAAAATTCCAGGGTCCAAAAAAGGATAGAAGTCATTCTTGGTTTTTTCTTTTTTTCTTTTTTTTTTTGGAAATTCAAAATATATGATCCAAACATGAAATGGAAAAAGGAATCTTACAAATTACCTGGAGGAAAAGGTCTTACCATCTCAAACTTAGAGATTTTATTAAAAGAGAGGAATGTTTTCCCCACAGCGAATATCATTCTCAATGGGGAAAAGCTGACACCCTTCTTTTGAGATCAGGAACACAACAAGGATGCCCACTCTCACCACTCTTATTCAACATAGTACTAGAAGTCCTAGCAACAGCAATAAGACAACAAAAAGAAATAAAAGGTATTCAAATTGGCAATGAAGAAGTCAAATTCTCTCTCTTCACAGATGACCTGATACTTTATATGGAAAACCCAAAAGACTCCATCCCCGAACTACTAGAACTCATACAGCAATTCAGTAATGTGGCAGGATACAAAATCAATGTAAAGATATCAGTGCTTTCTTATACATGAACAATGAAAATACAGAAAGGGAAATTAGAGAACCGATTCCATTTACTATAGCACCAGGAACCATAAGATACCTGGGAATAAACCTAACCAAAAAGGTAAAGGATCTATACTCGAGGAACTACAGAACACTCATAAAAGAAATTGAAGAAGACACAAAAAGATGGAAGGGCATTCCATGCTCATGGATTGCAAGAATAAATATTGTTAAAATGTCGATACTGCCTAGAGTAATCTATACTTTCAATGCTGTCCTGATCAAAATACCATCAGCATTTTTCAAAGAGCTGGAACAAACAATCCTAAAATTTGTATGGAACCAGAAGAGACCCCAAATTGCCAAGGAAATGTTGAAAAAGAAGAACAAAACTGGGGGCATCATGTTGCCTGATTTCCAGCTTTACTACAAAGCTGTAATCACCAAGACAGCACGGTATTGGCACAAAAACAGACACACAGACCAGTGGAACAGAGGAGAGACCCCCAGATATGGACCCAAAACTCTATGGCCAAATAATCTTTGACAGAACAGGAAAAAATATACAGTGGAAAAAAGAGTCTTCAATAAATGGTGCTAGGAAAATTGGACAGCTATGTACAGAAGAATGAAACTCAATGATTCTCTTATACCATACACAAAGATAAACTCAAAATGGATAAAAGACCTCAACGTGAGGCAGGAATCTATTAAAATCCTAGAGGAGAACAAAGGCAGTAACCTCTTCAACACTGGCCACAGCAACTTCTTTCAAGACATGTCCCCAAAGGCAAAGGAAACAAAAGCAAAAATGAACTTTGGGGACTTTATCAAGATCAAAAGCTTCTGCACAGCAAAGGAAACAGTCAACAAAACAAAGACACAGCCCACGGAAGGGAGAAGATATTCGCAAATGACACTACAGATAAAGGGTTGATATCCAAGATCTATAAAGAACTCCTCAAACTCAACACACACAAAACAGATAATCACATCAAAAAAATGGGCAGAAGACATGAACAGACACTTCTCCAAAGAAGACATACAAATGGCTAACAGACACATGAAAAAATGTTCATTATCATTAGCCATCAGGGAGATTCAAATCAAAACCACATTGAGATACCACCTTACACCAGTTAGAATGGCCAAAATCAACAAGACAGTAAACAACAAGTGTTGGGAGAGGATGTGGAGAAAGGGGAACCCTCTTACACTGTTGGTAGGAATGCAAGTTGGTGCAGCCACTTTGGAAAACAGTGTAGAGATTTCTTAAAAAATTAAAAATAGAGCTACCCTATACACTGCAATTGCACTACTGGGCATTTACCCCAAAGATACAGATGTAGTGAAAAGAAGGGCCATCTGTACCCCAATGTTTATAGCAGCCATGGCCATGGTCGCCAAACTGTGGAAAGAGCCAAGATGCCCTTCAACCCATGAATGGATAAGGAAGATATGGTCCATATACACTATGGAGTTTTATGCCTCCATCAGAAAGGATGAATACCCAACTTTTGTATCAAGAAGGACAGGACTGGAAGAGATTATGCTGAATGAAATAAGTGAAGCAGAGAGAGTCAATTATCATATGGTTTCACTTACTTGTGGAGCATAAGTAATAACATGGAGAACATGAGGAGATGGAGAGAAGTGAGTTGGGGGAAATTGGAGGGGGAGACGAACCATGAGAGACTGTGGACTCTGAGAAACAAACTGAGAGTCTTGGAGAGGAGAGGAGTGGGGGTTGGGTGAGCCTGGTGTTGGGTATTATGGAGGGCATGTACTGCATGGAGCACTGGGTGTGGTGCATAAACAATGAATTTTGGAACACCGAAAAATAAAATTAAATTAAATTTAAAAAAAAAAGAAGAAAGGAATGTTTCAGAATGGTACATATCTTCCTCTCCCCTTTCTACTCCCCACTAAACACCCCCCCGCTTGTGCTTACACACACACACACACACAGTCTCTCTCTCTCTGACAAATAAATAAATAAAATCTTAAAAGAAAAAAAAAAAACAGTACCACAGACTGGATGGCTTTGGCAACAGAAATTTATTTTCTTATAATTTTGGAGGTTAGAAGTCTAAGATCTGAATGTCAGCAGGGTTCATTCTTTTTTTTTTTTAAGATTTTATTTATTTATTTGACAGATATAGATCACAAGTAGACAGAGAGGCAGGCAGAGGGAGAGGGAAAAGCAGGCTTCCCACCAAGTAGGGAGCCCGATGTGGGGCTCGATCCCAGGACCCTGGGATCATGACCTGAGCCGAAGGCAGAGGCTTTAACCCACTGAGCCACACAGGTGCCCCAGGGTTGGTTCTTTCTGAGACCTTTCTCTTTGGCTTGTAGATGGCTATCTTCTCCCTGTGTCTGCACATAGTACTCTTTCTCAGTATGCCTATATGCTAATCTTCCCTTTTTATAAGGAAACATATCATATTAGATTAGAGCCCACCTAATGAAATCATTTTAATTTAGTTACCTCTTTAAAAACCCTGTCTGCAAATATAGTCACATTCTGAGGTACTGAAGGGTAGGAGGACTTCAACATACGAGTTTTGGAGGGACACAAATCAGTTCACAATAGTACATAACAACCCTAAATGTATATGTATCCAATAACAGAGCTTCAAAATACTTGAAGCAGAAACTTATAGAACTGAAAGAAGAATAGACAAATCTACAATTACAGTTAGCTAATTCAACATTCCATTCTCAGTAATTAACAGAACAAGCAGAGAGAAATGTCAATGAGGATAAAAAATGTTTAAACATCATTATCAACTAAACCAAACTGACATGTATTTCATAGCTCATCAACTGCAAAATACACATCTTTTTCAACTGCACATGGGATGTGCACCAAAATAGACCATGTCCTAGACCATGAAACTAGTTTCAACAACTTTAAAAGAAGTTAAATGATATAAAGCATGTTTTATGACAAAAAAAAAAGAATTAAACTAGAAATAAGAGCAGAAAGATACCTAAAAAGTCTCTAATATTTTCAAATTAACTGACACACTTTTAAATAACTGTATGAGTTGAGAAGAAATCACGAGGGACATTTGAAAATATTTTGAACTGAATGAACATGAAAACACAGCATCTCAGAATTTGTGGGACGGAGCTTACAAGAAAATTTATAGCAATAAGTGTACTTAGAAAAGAAGCAAAATCTCAAAATAAGTTGTGTATATCTCCACCTGAATAAACTAGAAAAAGAAGTGTAAATTTAACCCAAATAATAAGAAAAAAGTAAATAATAAGAGCAGAAAATAGGAAAACAATGGAGATTAAAATTCAATGAATTTTAAAAAGTTTAAAAATTGATGAACCTCTAGCTAGTCATACTAATTAAGAAAACAGGAGAGATGACAGAAATTGCCAGTTAGCAATTAAAGCAGGGTCATCACTAGACATCCTATAGGTTTAAAAGGTAATAAGGGAATATTTATACATTTATGCCAATACACTTGACAAATAAAACAGACATTTGTGACTTAAGAGTCATAAAGTGCCAAGGCTCACTCAACAAAAAATAAATAACCTAAGTAGTCCTATGTCTTTTAAATGAATTGAATCCTTAGACAAAAGCTATCTCAAAAGTAAAACTTCAGTCAGATAGTGGTGAATTCTACCAAATATTTAAATAAGATATAATATTGGGACACCTGGGCAGCTCAGTGGGTTAAACCTCTGCCTATGGCTCAGGTCATGATCTCGGGGTCCTAGGATCAAGCCCCTCTGCTCAGCGGGGAACCTGCTTCCCTCTCTCTCTCTGCCTGCCTCTCTGCCTACTTCTGATCTCTGTCTGTCGAATAAATAAAATCTTTTAAAAAATAAAAAAATAAAGAAGAAATAATATTAATCCTTCCCAGACTTCTCCAGGAAATAGAGAAATACTTCCCCAATTTTTTTTAACCCAATGAGCCACCCAGGCACCCCAACTTCCCAAAATTTTTTAATGAGACCAGCATTTCCCTGACAGAAAACTAGATAAAGGCATCATAAGAAATAAAAAACAAAGAAATAAAAATGAAAATTATATGCATAGATGCAAATATTAACAAAATATTGGCAAATTAAATCCAGTAATACATAAAAAAGAGAATAATACATCATTACCAAGTAAAGTTAATCCTAGAAATGCAAGATTGGTTCCAAAAATCAGTAAATATAATTTGCTATATTAACAGACCGAAAAAAGCCAATGATCACCTTAATAGTTGCAAAAAAGGCACTGGAAAAAAATTCAGCATCTACTTACGATAAGAAGCTCTCAGAAAACTAGGAATAGAAAGAAATTTCCTGATAAAGGACATATATAATAAGCACATAACTAATATCCTACTCATAGTGAAAGACTGAATGCCTCCTCCTAAGATCAGGAGAGAAGCAGAGACGTCTGCTGTCACCAATTCTATTCAACATGGTAATAGATATCCTGGCCAGGGCATTAAGGCAAAAAGAAGGGGAAAAAGTTTGGGGGAAAAAAAAAGCATACAGATTGGAGAAGAAGTAAAATGCTCTTCATTTGCTGGTGACATGATCTATGGAGAATATCCTAAGGAATCTACAAAAAAAGCTACTAAAACTACTGTGAGTATGATGAGGTTGTGGATACCAGGTCAATATGCAAAATCGTATTTCTATACAGTAGAAATCAACAACTAGAAATTGAAATACTATCAAAAAGTGTGAAATAGGGATAAATCTGACAAAAGACATTGAACCTGTACATCAAAAACTATAAAATATTCCTTAGACAAATTAAAGAAAATTTAAAATTGGAATGAAACGTCTAATCCTCATGAATTGAAAGACTCAATAATGTTAAGATATTGATTCTCCCCCAAAATGACCTATATATTCAACACAATCACAGTAAAATCCCACCATGCATTTATATATATATATATATATATATATATTTTTAATTTATTTGACAGACAGAGATCACAAGTAGGCAGAGAGGCAGGCAGAGAGAGAGAGGGAAGCAGGCTCTCCGCTGAGCAGAGAGCCAGATGCGGGGCTCGATCCCAGGACCCTGAGATCATGACCTGAGCCGAAGACAGAGGCTTTAACCCACTGAGCCACCCAGGCGCCCCGCATTTTTATATTTTTAAAAGGATGCCTCTAAAGTTTATACGGAAATACAAAAGACCTAGAATGGCCATAATCACTTTGAAAAAGAAAAAATAAAGTTAGAATTTTTCTGATTTCAAGATACATTATAAAGCTAGAGCAATAAGAGACTGGAGTATTTCTATATAGAAATACATCCCATTACACAGAGCAGGAGCTTGGGAAGATGGCAGAGTAGGAAGACCGTGAGCTCACCCCAGCCCATGTTTTCAACTACATATCATCCACATCCAAGTCAGCAAACCAGAGAGCATAATCCAAACAGTGGCAGAAAAAACTGTGCAACTAAATATAGAGAAGAAGCTTCATCTGAAAGGTTAGGAAGGTCAGAAAGGCAGACAGAGGCTGCCTGCAGGAGGGAGGGAACTGCACATAGGACAGAGAAAGGGATCCTCACACCAGGGAGCTCATAGGGGAAGAACTAATCCCCATAACATTTGGCTTTAAAAACACTCAGAGAGGGGGATGCCTGGGTGAATCAGTCAGTTGAGTCTGCCTTCTTCTCAAGTCATGATCCCAGGGGGATCTGGGGATCTAGTCACACATGGGCTCCTTGCTCAGTGGGGAGCCTGCTTCTCCCTCTGCCTGCTGCTCCCCCTGCTAGTGCATGCTCATGCTCTCTCTGACAAATAAATAAAATCTTTTTTAAAAAATTAAAAAAACAACAACAACATTCAGAGGGGCTGATTTTCATGAGTTTTTAAAACAAGGGGGACTTGGAGCCTAGAACTTTTAAAGTCAACTGACTCAGCACTGGGTGAGCTGGGAAAGCAAGTCACAGCTGGGTGACAGCCCTTAAAGAGACAGTAGCCTGTGCAGAGAGGCAACATAAAAACAGCAGTTTATACAACATAGAGGACAAACAGGAGGCAGATCTGTTCATGCTGATTTCTGAGTGTAATGGGGGATTTCCCTAAAAATGAGGGAGCTGGTAGGTGCCCTTTTCCTCACCTATCCTTCAGCATAAATACAGAGCCACCTGTGTGAGATGGGAGCACAGACACTTGCAGCCTCAGCTCAGGGCTCAGGGTAATTTTTGTTAAGGCTGCTTGGGTGCCCCCCCCCCAACCACTGCTGAGAGTATAGCTGCCACTGTGCACCACACCCAGCCACAACACAGTATCCAGCCACTACACTCAGAGACTGGCTGCCTAGCTGCTACCACATGCTACCCTCATCTGCCACACCACACCACACAGCCACATGCCCCCAGCCACCACCATGTATGTGCCAGGTCACCAGTGCTGCTGACCACACTCAGCCGTGTGCTGTTGGCACACAGCCCCCAGCTGCTACAGCACTTCAGAAGATCAACCTAGGCCCAGAGCAAATTTTGTTAACACTCTTGCTCACTCCCAGATTCCCCAGCAGGCATGCCCCCTCAGAACTGGCCTGCCTGGGTCCTGCTAACACCACAGGGAGCAAGCACAGCCCACAACAGGCAGAGTCAGTACAGATGACTGCACAGAAAGGAAAGGTGATGCAGACAAAACAGCAGGGTGTAAGCAACACACATAGGATACTCTTGTATAGTGCCATGTTCTGGTGAACAAGGGAGTCTATACTACAGGGGACCCCAAAACCTCTTCTTCATAAAGTCACTGCTTTCAAGAGTAAAAGACACACTGACTTTCTTAACACAGAGAAGGAGACCCAAAGAAGCAGACAGAATGAGGAGACAGAGAAATTTATCCCAAATGAAAGCACAGAACAAGTCCACAGCCAGAGCTCTAAGCAAAACAGATATAAGTAAAACACCCGATGGAGCATTTAAAACAATGATCATAAGCATACTCACCGGACTTGGGAAAAGGGTGGAAGATACGAGTGAGGCCCTAACACAGAGATAAGAAATAACACAGCAGAAATAAAGGGCTCAATAAATGAAATGAGAAACATGCTTGATAAAGTAAACAGCAGGATGTAAGAAGCAGAGGAATGAATTATGACCTAGGAGAGAGTAATGGAAAGTAGTCAAGCTGAACAAAAGAGAGAAAAAAGAATTTAAAAAAATGAGAATAGACTAAGGGATCTCAGAGATTCCATCAAATGTAATAACATTCATATTATAAGAGTCCCAGAAGAAGAGAGAGAAATGGAGGCAGAAAACTTATCTGAAGAAAAGATAGTTGAAAACTTCCTAATTTGGGGAAAGAAACAGATATCCAGATCTAGCAGGCACTAAGAACCCCCATCAAAATCAACAAAGCAGACCCACACCAAGACATATTGTAATTAAGTTAGCAAAATATAGTGGTAAAGAAAAAAAAAATTTAAAGCAGCAAGACAAAAGAAATCAGTCACTCACAAGGGAAAACCCATGAGAACAGGAGAATGTTTTTCAACAGACACTTTGCAAGTCAAAAGGGAGTCCCTGATCTATTCAAAATGCTGAATGGGAAAAATCTGCAGCTAAGAATGCTCTATCCAGCAAAGCTACGATTCAGAATGGAAAGAGAGATTAAAAAAATTTCCAGACAGGGGCACTTGGGAGGCTCCATAGGTTTGGTTTCTGCTTTTGGCTGGGGTCAAGATCCCGGGGTCCTGGGATTGAGCCCCACCTCAGTTTCCTCGCTCAACAGGAGCCTGCTTCTCCATCCCCTCCCCTCCTGCTCCTGCTCTCTCTTGTTATCTCTGTAGCTCTCTCTCTCAAATAAATAAATAAAATCTTTAAAAAAAAAAAAAACGAGATTCCCAGACAAAAACTAAAGGAGCTCATGACCACTAAACCAGCCCTGCAAGAAATATTAAAGGGGAATCTTTGACTGGAAAGGAAAGACCAAAAAAAATAGTATGAAGGTAGGAAACACAAAAGCAGTAAAAATGAATGTTTCTGTAAAAAACCAGTCAAGGAACTCACAAAAGAAAAAGCATATAAAAATGTAATGGCATATACCAAAAAACGTGGGGAGGAGAGAAAAAGAGAACACGTTCACATTTAAATGACTATCAACTTAATATAGACTGCTCTATGCAGAAGATGTTATATACAAACCTAACAGTAACCAGATACCAAAACCCACTAATTAATATGCAAGGAATATTGAGAAACAAGACAGAGGATCATAGGGGAAGGGAGGGAAAAATGAAACAAGACAAAACCAGAGAGGGCGACAAACCATAAGAGACTCTAATCTCAGGAAACAAACTGAGAGCTGCTGGAGGGTATGTGCTATGGTGAGTTCCGTGAATTGTGTAAGATAAATCACAGACCTGTACCCCTGAAACAAATAATACATTATATGTTAACTAGACTTATTCTATTTGAATCAAGAGTCAAAGGATTTAACCACTTAAAAAAAAGAAATGCAAAGAGTAAAGAGAAAGAAGTCCAAATATATCACTAAAGAAAATTAGCAAATCATGAAAAACAGAAAAACAAGAAAGGATCAGGAAGGTTCAGGAACCACCATAACATAAATAATAAAATGGCAATAAATACATATCTATCAATAACTACTTTAAATGTAAATGGAATATAAATGTTCCAAACAAAAGACATATAGTGACAGAATGGATTAAGAAACAAGATCCATCTATATGCTGCCTACAAGAGACTCATTTTAGACCTAGGGACACATAAAAATTGAAAGTGAGGGGATGGAGAAACATCTATCATGGAAATGGATGTCAAAATAAAGCCAGAGTAGCAATTCTCATACCAGATAAAATAAACCTTAAAACAAAATCTGTAACAAGAGACAAAAAAGGATGCAATATAATAACAAAGGGGATAATCCAACAAGAAGATGTAAAAATTATAAATATTGGTGCACCCAACATAGGGGCACCCAAATTCATAAAACCATTAATAAACATAAAGGAACTAATTGATAATAATACAATAATAGTAGGGATTTAACACCCCACTTACACCAATGGAAACATCGGCTAAATAGAAAATTAACAAGGAAACAATGGCTTTGAGTGACACACTGAAACAGATGGATTTAACAGGTATATTCAAAACATTCCATCCTAAAACAGTAGGATACACACTCTTTTCAAGTATACATGGGACAGTCTCCAGAACAGACCCCATATTAGGCCACAAAACAAGCATCAACAAATTCAAGGAGGTCAAAGTCATGCCATGCACCTTTTCTGACCACAACGCTATGAAACTAGATGTCAACTACAAGGAAAAAGATCTGGAAAGACTATAAATTCGTGGAGGATAAATAACTTGCTACTAGACAATGAGTTAGTTAACCATGAAGTAGAGAATAAATTAAAAAGTACCTAGAAACAAATAAAAATGAAAATACATGCAGCAAAAGCAGTATAAGAGGAAAGTTTATAGCGATACAGGCCTACCTCAAGAAACAAAAAAACAAAATCTCAAATAAATAACCTAACCCTACACCTCAAGTAGCTAGGAAAAAAACAACAAACACAATCTAAAACCAGCAGAAGGAAGGAAATAATAAAGATTAGAGCAGAAATAAATGATATAGGGTTTTAAAAATACCACAAAACAGATCAATGAAACAGGAGATGATTCTTTGGAAAAAATCAATAAAACTGATAAACCCCCAGCCAGCTTCTCAAGAAAAAAAGAAAAAGGACTTGTATAAATAAAATCACAAATCAGAGAGGAGAAATTACAATTACCACAGAAATACAAACAATTATAAGAGAATATTTTGAAAAACTATATGCCAACAAGTTGGACAAACTATAGGAAATAGATAAATTCCTAGAAAGATATAAACTACCAAAACTGAAACAGGAAGAAATAAAAAATTTGCACAGATCCATAACCAGCAAAGAAATTGAATCAGCAATCAAATAACTCCAAAAAACAAAAGTCCAGCAGATGGCCTCACATGTGAATTCTACCAAACCTTTAAAGAGTTAATACCTATTCTTCTCAAACTATTCCAAAACATAGAAGAGGAAGGAAAATTTCCAAATTCATTCTATCAGGTCAGCATTATGGATCAAGACAGCACTAAAAAGAGAACTACAGGCCAATATCCCTGATGAACATAGATGCAAACATTCTCAATAAATATATTCCAGTCCATTCCATTTTATTTAAATTTTTAAATAAAAAATTCAGTTTGAATTAGCAAACTGAATTCACCAATACATTAAAAAAGAACATTCACCACAAACAAGTGAGATTTATTCTTGTTTTGTAAGGGTGGTTCAATATTCACAAATCAATGTGATATACCACATCAATATGAGAAAGGATAAGAACCACATGATCCTTTCAACAGAAGCAGAAAAAGCATTCAACAAAGTACAATAATGATTCATGATTAAAAAAAAAAACTTCAGCAAAGTAGGTATAGAGGGAAAATACCTCAACATAATAAAGGCCATCTATGAAAAACCCACAGCTAACATCATCCTCAATGGGAAGAACTGAGATCTTCTCCACTAAGATCAGGAAAAAGACAAGGAAGTCCACTCCCATCACTTCTATTCAACATAGTATTGGAAGTCCTAGTCAAACAAGAAGATGATAAAAAGAAATAAAGCACATCCAAATTAAGAAGAAAGAAGTAAAAGTTTCCCTTTGCAGACAACATGATACTATATATATAAAACCCTAATGACTCCACCAAAAAACTGCTAGAATTGATAAACAAATTCAGTAAAGTCATAAGACACAAAGTCAATGTACAGAAATCTGTTGCATTTCTATACACCAATAATGAAGGAGCAGACAGAGAAATAAGAAAACAATCCTATTTACAACTGCACCAAAAATAAAAAGGTACAGGAATAAACCTAACCAAACAGGTGAAAGACCTCTAAAACACTAATAAAAGAAATTGAAAAGGACACAAAGAAATGGAAAAACATGCCATGCTCATGGATTAGAAGAATAAATATGCTTAAAACATCTATTCTACCCATTATAACTTGCACATTTAATGCAATTCCTACCAAAAACTAACAGCATGTTTCACAAAACTAGAACAAACAATCCTAAAATTTGTATGGAACTAGAAAAGACCCCGAATAGCCAAAGCAATCTTGAAAAAGAAAAGCAAAGGGGAGGGGGGGATCACAATTCCGACTCCAAACTATATTATAAAGCTATAGTTATCAAAACAGTATGGTACTGGCACAAAAACAGACACAAAGATCAATGAAACAGAGTAGAAAACACAGAAATAAACCTACAACTATATGGTCAATTAATCTTCAACAAAGCAGGAAAGAATATCCAATGGGGGAAAAGGACAGTCTCTTTAACAAATGGTGTTGGGAAAACTGGACAGCTTCATGCAAAAAATGAAAATGGATCACTTTATTGCTCCATACACAAAAATAAACTCAAATGGATTAAAGACCTAAACATGAGACCTGAAACCATAAAAACCTTAGAAGAGAACACAAGCTTTGACATCAGCTTTGGCAACTTTTTTCTAGATATGTCTCCTGAGGCAAGGGGAAAAAAATACAAAAACAGATATTGGGACTACAACAAAATAAAAAGCTTCTGCACAGCAAAGGAAACAACCAACAGAATTAAAAAAAAAAAAAAACTATGGAATGGGAGAAGATATTTGCAAATGACATATCTGATAAAGGGTTAGTGTCCAAAATATATAAAATAACTTACAAAATTCAACATCCAATAAACAAATAATCCAATTTAAAAATGGGCAAAAGACACAGATATTTCTGCAAAGAAGGCATACGGATGGCCAACAGATACATGAAAAGTTCATTATCATTACCGTCAAGGAAATGCAAAACTATGATGAGACATCACCTCATACCTACTAGAATGGTTAAAATCAACAACACAAGAAACAACAGGTGTCCACAAGGATGTGGAGGAAAAGGAAAGTTGCTATGATCTAGCAACTGCACTACTGGGTATTTACCCAAAGAATATAAAAACACTAACTCAAAAAGACACATGCCCCCCAGGTTTATTGCAGCATTATTTACAATATCCAAGATAAAGAAGCAGCCCAAGTGTCAATTGATGAATGGATAAAGATGCTATGTGTGTGTGTGTGTGTGTGTGTGTGTGTGTGTGTGTGTGTGTGTGTGAGAGAGAGAGAGAGAGAGTATATGTATATATATTTTTTCAGCCACAAAAAACGATGAGATCTTGCCATTTACGATGACATGAATGGAGCAAGAGAGTATAATGCTAAGTGAAATAAGTCAGTCAGAGAACAACAAATAAACACAAAATTTCACTCATGTGGAATTTAAGAAACAAAAGGAACAAAAGGAAAAGAGAGAGAGAGAGAAGCAAACCAAGAGACAGACTCTTAATTATTGGGAACAAACTGATGGCTATCAGAGGGAAGGTGGGTGGAGGATGAGTGAAATAGGTGATGGGGATTAAGGAGTGCACTTGTGATGAGTAAGGGGTAATGTATGGAACTGCTGAATTACTATGTTGTACACCAGAAACTAATATAACATTGTATGTGAAACAAAACAACAAAAAAACCTGTATATTAACTATTAACCAGTGAATTAAAATTTAAAAATTTTTTAAAAAAGAAATAGGTTACTGCTTATGTTCTCCTCTAGGATTCTGATGGATTCCTGCCTCGTGTTGAGGTCTTTTATCCATTTTGAGTCTATCTTTGTGTATGGTGTTAAGAGAATGGTCGAGTTTCATTCTTCTATACATAGCTGCCCAATTTTCCCAGCACCATTTAAGGAAGAGACTGTCTTTTTTCCACTGTATATTTTTTCCTGCTGTTGAAGATTATTTGATCCCAAAGTTGAGGGTCCATATCTGGGCTCTCTACTCTCTACCACTGGTCTATGTGTCTGTTTTTGTGCCAGTACCATGCTGTCTTGGTGACCACAGCTTTGTAGTAAAGCTCGAAATCAGGCAACGTGATGCCCCCAGTTTTGTTCTTCTTTTTCAACATTTCCTTGGCAATTCCGGGTCTCTTCTGGTTCCATACAAATTTTAGGATTGTTTGTTCCATCTCTTTGAAAAATGCTGATGGTATTCTGATCAGGACGGCATTGAAAGTATAGATTACTCTAGGCAGTATAGACATTTTAACAATGTTTATTCTTCCAATCCATGAGCATGGAATGCTCTTCCATCTTTTCAATTTCTTTCATGAGTGTTCTGTATAGATCCTTTACCTTTTTGGTTAGGTTTATTCCCAGGTATCTTATGGTTCCTGGTGCTTTAGTAAATGGAATTGGTTCTATAATTTCCCTTTCTGTATTTTCATTGTTCGTGTATAAGAAAGCACTGATTTCTGTACATTGATTTTGTATCCTGCCACATTACTGAATTGCTGTATGAGTTCTAGTAGTTTGCGGGTTAAGTCTTTTGGGTTTTCCATATAAAGTATCATGTCATCTGTGAAAGAGAGAGTTTGACTTCTTCATTGCCAATTTGAATACCTTTTATTTCTTTTTGTTGTCTGGTTGCTGTTGCTAGGACTGCTAGTACTATGTCGAACAAGAGTGGCGAGAGTGGGAATCCTTGTGTTCCTGATCTCAAAGGGAAGGCTGTCAGCTTTTCCCCATTGAGGATGATATTCACTGTGGGTTTTTCATCAGCCACAGCAACTTCTTTCAAGAATGTCTCCAAAGGCAAAGGAAACAAAAATGAAAATGAACTTTTGGGACTTTATCAAGATCAAAAGCTTCTGAACAGCAAAGGAAACAGTCGACAAAACACACAGCCCACGAAATGGGAGAAGATATTCGCAAATGACACTATAGATAAAGGGCTGATATCCAGGATCTATAAAGAACTCCTCAAACTCAACACACACAGACAGATAATCACATCAAAAAATGGGCAGAAGACATGAACAGACACTTCTCCAAAGAAGACACACAAATGGCTAACAGACACATGAAAAAATGTTCATCATCATTAGCCATCAGGGAGACTCAAATCAAAACCACATTGAGATACCACCTTACACCAGTTAGAATGGCCAAATCAATAAGACAGTAAACAACAAGTGTTGCGAGAGGATGTGGAGAAAGGGGAACCCTCTTACACTGTTGGTAGGAATGCAAGTTGGTGCAGCCACTTTGGAAAACAATGTGGAGATTCCTTAAGAAATTAAAAACAGAGCTTCCCTATGACCCTGCAATTGCACTATTAGGTATTTAACCCAAAGATACAGATGTAGTGAAAAGAAGGGTCATCTGTACCCCAATGTTCATAGCAGCCATGGCTGCTATGAAATAAGTTAAGCAGAGAGAGTCAATTATCATATGGTTTCGCTTACATGTGGAGCATAAGGAATAACACAGAGGACATGGGGAGATAAAGAAGAGAAGTGAGTTGGGGGAATTGAAGGGGGAGATGAACCCTGAGTAGACTGTGGACTCTGAGAAACAAACTGAGGGTTTTGGAGGCAAGAGGAGTGGGGTTTGGGTGAGCCTGGTGGTGGGTATTTTGGAGGGTACGTATTGCATGGAGCACTGGGTGTGGTGCATAAACAATGAATTCTGGAACACTGAAAAGAAATTTAAAAAAAAAAAAGTAAAAAAAAAAAGAAAAGAAAAGAAATACATCCACACATTTTTTTGCCAGTTGATTCTTGACAAAAGTGTCAAAGCAACTCAGTGTGGGAAGGATAGACTTTTCAATAATGTTGAAACAATTGGATATTCATGTGAACAAAGAAAAAGAAGCTTGACAGTTGCCTTATAAATAAAAATCAGTAGTCTTCAAATAATATTACCTTATATTATCTTACAATGTACACAAAATATTAACAAGTTAATATGATCAAATGGATCATAGACTTAAATGTGAAACCTAAAACTACAAAATTTCTGTAAGAAACCATAGGGGAAAAAAAGAAGACTAAATCTTTATGTTCTTGGGTTAGCAATGATTTTTTTAGGTAAGACACAAGAAGCACAACCTATAAAAGGGAACACTGATAAATTTAATTTCATAAAAGTTAAAAACTTCTCCTCTCCGAAAGATACTGTTAACAAGATGAAAAGGAAGGCTACAGATGGGAGGAAATATTTGCCTAATAAAGAACTTGTATCTAGAACAGAGGTGGGCAAATTATAGCCACCTGTTCTTGAAGTCAAATATTATTACTTGACTTTGTCTTCTTTCAGGTTAAAATGTCAGAATTAAGTATCACAATCTAGATCTTATATACCACAAGCATAGAATATTTGCTAGCTGGCCCTTTAAGAAAAAAATCTGCCAACACCTGATAGAGAATATTTAAACAATTCCTAGAACAAGAAGACAATCCAGTTTTCAAATGGACAAGTGATTTGAATAGATGCTCCACCAAAGAATATATATGAAAACAAAACTGACTTTCAGTTACACGGGATGAATAAATTCTAGAGATCTGCAGTACAAAACAGTATTGTACACTTCAAAGTTTAAGGGGGTACTTTTCATGTTAAGTGTTCTTACCAAAACAAACAAACAAAAAAAAATAAATAAAAACAAAAGGGACACAAGGAAACTCCAGGAGATGTTGAATATATTATTTCCTTGATTTGGGTAATGGTATCACAGGTGCTTGCACATTGTACACATTAAATATGTGCAGTTTTTTGTGTATGAATTATACCACGATAAAGCCGTTTAAAAATGCCAAATATCATTGGTCATTGGGAAAAAGCAAATTAAAATCATAACAAAATATCCCTACATACAACTAGGATGACTACAATGAAGAGAACTGACAAACCTGTGCCAGTGAAGATACCGTACAACTGGAACCCTCATTCTATGCTAGTGGAATACAAAATACTATAGTCACTTTGGAAAACAGTTTGGCAGTTCCTTATGAAACTGAACAGACATCATTTCACCCAAGAATCCCATTCCTAGATATTTATATGAGAGTAGTAAAGAATATATTCATAATAGCCAGAAACTGGAAACAACCCAAATGTCTATTGACAGGTGAACAGATAAACAAACTGCAGTGTATATAAATGATGGAATACAGCAATAAAAAGGGAAGAGTGACTGATACACAGAATAACCTGCATGAATCTGAAAAGCACCATCTTAAATGATAGAATATGAATTGGTTTTCACTTTCTGTAATTTAGATCTAAATTTTACTGTATTTTGACAACATTCCTCACTGTCTATGATTGGGGGTTGCTATTTCCTATATTCATTTTATATGAAATTTTCTTTAGTCTTTATTCTATTTTTTAAACTTTATTATTGCACTATAATTGACATGTAATATGAGTTTCAAGCACACAACATGGTGATTCAACAATTTTATACATTACACAATGTTCACCATGATGTGTAGTTACCATCTGTCAGCACACATTAAAATATTATATTTAAAATTTTATATATATATGTGTGTGTTTGTGTGTGTGTATATATCTCTATATATGCACATATGCATATGCTGTACTTTTCATCTTTGTGATTTGTTTTATAACTGTAAATTTGTACCTCTTTTTTTTTAAGATTTTATTTATTTATTTGACAGAGATCACAAGTAGGCAGAGAGGCAGGCAGAGAGAGAGAGAAGCAGGCTCCCTGCTGAGCAGAGAGCCCGATGCGGGGCTCGATCCCAGGACACCAGGACCATGACCTGAGCCTAAGGCAGAGGCTTTAACCCACTGAGCCACCCAGGCACCCCTGTAAGTTTGTACCTCTTAATCCCTTTCACCAATTTTGCCCATCTCCCCCTTCCCTCCCCTCTGGCAACCACCAGTTTGTTCTCTGTATTTAGGAGTCTGTTCTGTTATTTGTTGTTGTTGTTTGCTCATTTGTTTTGTTTTTTAGATTCCACATATAAGTGAAATGATGTAGTATTTGCCTTTCTCTGAATTATTTTACTTGCCATAATACACTCTAGGTCCATCCATGTTGTCTCAAATAGCAATATCTCATTCTTTTTTTGTGGTTGAATAGTATTCCAGTGTGTGTGTGTGTGTGTGTGTGTGTGTGTGTGTACTATGTCTTTTTTATCAATTAATCTGTTGATGGATATTTAGGTTGCTTCCAAATCTTGGCTATTGTAAATAATGCTGAAATAAACACAAAGAAATTACTGTTTTCATTTTCTTTGGGTAAATACCCAATAGTTAAATTACTGGAAATGGTATTTATATTTTGCATTTGTTGAGGAAACTCCATACCAACTTCCACAGTGGTTGCACCGATTTATTCCTATCAACAGTGCATGATAGCTCTCTCTTCTTCACATTTTTGCCAACACTTGTCCAAGGGAGTACTGCCTGTTTTCTTTTAGAAGTTTTATGGTTTCAAGACTCACATTTAGGTCTTTGATCTGTTTTCTTTAAATTATTATGTTCAATTAGCCAACATATAATCTTTTTTGACTTTTTGTATATGGTGTCAGAAAGTTGTCCTATTTAATTCTTTTACATGTAGCTATCCATTTTTCCCATTACCATTTATGGAAGAGACTGTGTTTACCCTGTTTTATATTCTTGCCTCCTTTATTGTATGTTAATTGACCATATAAGTGGGGTTTATTTCTGGGCTCTCTAGCCTAGTCGATTGATCTTACCTGTCTGTTTTTGTGTCTGTACCATATTGTTTTGGTTACCAAAGATTTGTAATATATACTGAAATCTGGGATTTTGATACATCCAGGTTTGTTCTTCTTCCTCAAGATTGATTTAGCTATTCAGTGATTTTTTTGTGTGTGGTAACATACAAATTCTAGGATTATTTGTTTTAGTTCTGTGAAAAATGCTATTGGTGTTTGATAGGTACTGCACTGAATCTGTAGTTAAATATATTAATTCTTCCAATCCATGAGCATGGTGTTTCTTTCTATTTGTTTGTGTTGTCTTCAATTTCTTTTATCAATGTCAGAGTTTTCAGAGAATAGGTCTTTCATGCCCTTGGTTAGGTTTATTCCTAGATATTTTATTCTTTTTTGTGAAATTACATATTTCTTAATTTCTTTTTGCTACTTTGTTATTTGTATAGAAATGCAATGGATTTCTGTACACTGATTTTGTATTTTGCAACCTTATTGACTTCAATGGTTAGTTCTAAGAGATTTTTGGTGGAGTCTCAAGGCTTCTATAGATAGATCAACGTCATCTGTAAATAGTGAAGTTTTACTTCTTTACCAATTTGGATGCCTTTTCTTTCTTCTTCTTGTCTGATTACTGTCGCTATGACTTCTAGTACTGTGTTGAATAAATTCGGTGAGAGTGGAGGAAATCCTTGTTTTGTTCCTGAACTCAGAGGAAAAGCTCTCAGTTCTTCACCATTGAGTAGAATGTTAGCTGTGGGTTTCATATATGCTTATTATGTTGAAATACGTTCCCTCTATACGTACTCTGTTGAGAATTTTATCCTAAAAGGATGTTGAATTTTGTCAAATGCTTTTTCTGCCTCTATTGAGATGACTATATTTTTTTTAAGACTTTATTTATTTGAGAGAGACAGCATGCACTCAAGAGAGCACAAGCAGGAGGAGCAGCAGAGGGAGAGGGAGGAGGTCCCCCACTGAGCAGGGAGATTGACACAAGGCTCAATCCTAGGACCCTAGGATCATGACCTAAGCCAAAGGCAGAAATTTAACCAAATGAGCCACCCATGTGCCCCCATGTTTTTTTTAAATCTTTTATTTCAATTCAATTAAGGTAACATATACTGTATTATTAGCTTCAGGGGTAAAATCTAGTGATTCATCAGTTGCGTATAACACCCAGTGCTCATTACATCAAGTGCCCTCCTTAATATCCATCACTCAGTTACCCCATCCCCCCACCCACTTCCCCTCCAGCAACCCTCAGTTCATTTCCTAAAGTTAAGAGTCCTTATGGTTTATCTCCCTATTTTCATCTTATTTCATTTTTCCTTCCCTTACCCTATGTTTATCTATTTTGTTTCTTAAATTCCACATATGAGTGAAATCATATGGTATTTGTCTTACTCAGATTGACTTATTTCGCTTACCATAATATCCTCTAGTTTCATCCATGTCATGGCAAATAGCAAGATTTCATTATTTTTGATGGTTGAGTAATATTCCTGTGTGTATGTGTATGTGTGTGTGTGTACACCTAACACATCTTCTTTATCCATTCATTTGTTGATGGATGTCTGGGCTCATTCCATAGTATGGCTATTGTGGACACTGTTGCTGTAAACATTGGGGTGCATGTGCCCTTTCAGATCACTATGTTTGTGTCCTTTGGGTAAATACCAGCAGTGGAATTGCTGGGTCATAGGGTAGTTCTATTTTTAACATTTTTGGAACCCCATACTGTTTTCCAGAGTAGCTGTACCAGTTTGCATTCTCACCAACAGTGTAAGAGGGCTGATTCCCCTTTCTCCACATCCTCACCACCATCTGTTGTTTCTTGACTTGTTAATTTTAGCCATTTTAACTCATGTAAGGTGGTATCTCATTGTGGTTTTGATTTGAATTTCCCTGATATCAAGTGCTGTTGAGCATTTTTTCATGTGTCTATTAGTCATTTGTGTGTCTTCTCTGGAGAAGTATCTGTTCATGTCTTCTGCCCATTTCATGACTGGATTTTCTGTTCTTTGGGTGTTGAGTTTGACAAGTTCTTTATTGATTCTGAATACTAATCCTTTATCTGATAAGACATTTGCAAATATCTTCTCCCCTTCCATAGGTTGCCTTTAGTTTTGTTGATTGTTTCCTTTGTTGTGAAAAAGGTTTTTATCCTGGTGAAGTTCCAATAGTTCATTTTTATTCTTGTTTCCCTTGCCTTTAGAGATGTGTCTAGCAAGAAGTTGCTGTGGCTGTGGTCAAAGAGGTTGCTGCCTGCCTTTTCCTCTAAGATTTGTATGGATACCTATCTCACATTTAGGTCTCTCATCCCTACTGAGTTTATTCTTGTGTGTGGTATAAAAAAGTGGTCCAGTTTCATTCTTCTGCTTGTGGCTGTCCAATTTCACCAGCACCATTTGTTGAAGAGACTGTCTTTTTTTCCATTGGCTATTATTTTTTTAAGATTTTATTTATTTATTTATTTGACAGAGAGATCAAGAAAGCACAAAGAGGCAGAACAGCAGAGGGAGAGGGAAAAGCAGGCTCCCCACCAAGCAGGGAGCCCGATGTGGGGCTTGATCCCAGGATTCTGGGATCATGACCTGAGCCAAAGGCAGTCGCTTAATGAACTGAGCCACCCATGTGCCCCTCCATTGGATATTCTTAACCGTTTTGTTGAAGACTAGTTGACCACAGAGTTGAGGGTGGATTTCTGAGTTCTCTATTCAGTTCCATTGATCCATGTGTCTGTTTTTATGCCAATGCTATACTGTCTTGATGATTACAGTTTGTAGTATAGCTTAAAGTCTGGAATTGTGATGCCACCAGCTTTGTTTTTCTTTTTCAACATTCCTGTGACTATTCAGGGTCTTTTCTGGTTCCATATAAATTTTAAGGATGTTTGTTTCCAGCTCTGTAAAAAAAAGCTGATGGTATTTTGATAGAGTTTGCATTAAATGTGTAGATTGCTTTGGGGAGCATAGACATTTTAACAATATTAGTTCTTCCAATCTGTGAGCATGGAATGTTTCCTCTGCCCTGTTTGTGAACTTGCTAGTGCTGGTTCTGGGTCTTCTTTGTGTACTTAAACCTAGACCTGCATTCTTGCCAATCTTGATTTCTGAGGCCTAATTAGTCCTTCTGACTTAGTTTTTCTCCAGATTCCCATAGTTTCTACTTACTCCAGATAATGAGAATCTCCTAGACTTACTTGCCTTATCTTTCCTGGGCCCTTAACTTGAGTGTCTTGCTTCAAATTCTGTATCTGATGCCACAGTGAGATAATGAGTTTCCTTATACAGAAACATAAAAGGTCAACCCTCAGTAAATGATGGATATAATCATGGTGGCTTAATGGCCTCTGGGGAAGAGTACTGAGATGCATCACTCAGATCCTCTATCAGAAATAAAGGATTTATTCCCCAGCTACTAAGACTGCTGATGGGAGAGATCTCAGCTGTCAGGTTCCTATTGCCATAGCTGAAGGTGACTGACCTTCCCAAGGCTGCTTGAATTCAATGAGTGATCTTCACAGGGATAAAAGAGCCTGGACATTTTTCCCTACAGGATTCAGAATTTCCTACAGTGTTGGCAGAGGCCTTTTCAAAACTATATTATAGCTAAACTTCTCCCTCCACCCAATCTGGCTTTGTTCCCTTTCCTTCTTCACTCTAACAACTCTCCTGCCCACTTATCCCCATTGAGGAGTCTACTTCCTATAGAACACAACAGGTAAAATTTCTTTTTTTTTAACATTTTATTTATTTATTCGACAGAGAGAGATCACAAGTAGGCAGAAAGGCAGGCAGAGAGAGAGGAGGAAGCAGGCTCTCCACGGAACAGAGAGCCTGATGCGGGGCTCGATCCCAGGACCCTGGGACCATGACCCGAGCCAAAGGCAGAGGCTCTAACCCACTGAGCCACCCAGGCGCCCCAACAGGTAAAACTTCTTAAAGCTAGCTTGGACTGGTCCACTGCATCATCATGATCAGAACTTCACATAATTGGCCTAAATGCCTAAATGCCATAGAACATGTAGTGCCAGAAATGAAACACAGGGCATTAGAAAAGGTTTAGAATTCCAGAATGGAATGGGGATGAATAAAAGAGTGGAAAGGAAGGAAAAAGAAAAGCAAGCATATCAGGGTAGCTATATCTATCCTCAAGATGTAAGTCTGGGGATTAGACATTGAAGGAATATCTGAAAACCACCCTCCATGTTCCACCAACACCGTATCACCTAAAAAAGGAACATCTGAAACTTCTATAAGATTCCTAACCCTCCAACCTCTAAAATGTTTCTATGTATCTTCCAATTTGATCCTCAAGCTTTATCTGCCTGAAGCGGTGCCTCTTTCATCTCATGGAATGGGAGGAATACTCAACAGTTTAGGTGATTCATCTAAGGCCACACAGCTGCAGGCCCAAGGCCACCCCATGACAGTCTCCTCTGAAATAGAGGGACTCAAGATACCAGTTGGCACTTACCCATTTTAACTTAGCTTTTTTAGATTAGAGTTGCCCATTTCCTTGGGTTATATACACAACTTGAGTAAAACACTCTGGGATCTTGGGCCTGCATGAAGTCGCTGCAAAAATAATTGAAAGCTGGTCAGAGTCAGAGGAAAAACTCTGATCCTCTCAGCCACTGCCTTCCACTTTCCACAAATGTAAATACTACTCCACGAGCCCCTTTAGTGCATGGAGTTAGAGGCCTATTTATTTTCATAGTTTAAAACAAAAAAGCTTTTCTGAAATCTTGCTTTGGGTCTCAGAGCTTCCTGCTATGCCACTGTGTACCTGCAGTTTTGGTATACAAATGTGTGGAGCTTGTTTCCTGAAGTTTCCATGGGCCTACATTAGCTTTATTTTCCTTGTGTGGATCTAAGCATCAATGAGCAAATTAGAGTCAATTCCTGGAAGACCATATAATAGAGAGTTGTGACTTAGCTGGCAAGGGACACTTTGCTGTGAGTCTTGCTACTGAATATTTTAAAACAGAAATAGATCAAGGACCTGGAGAAAATCTCCCTCTGCCTTTGCCCTGACTCCTGATTCTTGCTTATTTGGATCTGTGTCCAACATCCCCTTGTTGCCTGCATTTTGTGTTGCTCTGGAAGGTGGTAGACTCCCAGGATTAGTAAACAATGTATGTTTCCTTTTGTCTCTCCCTGGACCCCATGGTTGGATTTTTTTTTCCCCCCATAGGTAAGTAAAATAAGCAATTCTCTAAGAATGTGAAGGAGAAAAAGAGGGGATTTTCTACCCCAACTACCTCTTGGAAGACTCAGCACAGCCCCCATTCCCATGCATCACATGGGCTGGGTGGCCATGCTCTCCCTTTAAGCCTGATTCAGGAGAAATTTTTATAAAGTTATTTTGATACCTGAGAAGTTCTCTTAGAACAAAGCAATATTTAATTATCTTTTCTTTCTTTTTTTCCCCTTTTATTTTTGGCAGGTTTTGTTTTGTTTTGAAGGAGGCTGCATGCCCAGAACAGAGCCCAACATGGGACTTGAACTCACAGCCCTGAAGACCCTGGGATCAAGACCTGAGCTGAGATCAAGAGTCAGATGCTCAACCAACTGAGCCACCCAGGTGCCCCTTGGTGTTTTCTTTTAATGATAGGCATAGGAATCATCCATGCTGGACTTTACTTTGTGGACAAATGCTATAATGGGTAATAGGACTACTTTGTAGAAGGCAACAAATGAAGAGGCTTAAATATAATTCAGTGACATTTATGTCATTGTGGGGCATTCCTCTTTTTTAAGTATTACTACCACAGAATGGAGTTGTGGGTGATGGTTGGGAGTAGTCAGTCAAGAGCCATATGAATACAAAGTAACTTCATTTAATTTTCTTTTTAAAAGAACAGAAAAAAAATTTTCACTTGGATATTTTACAATTAAGAACAGAACAAAATACTCTTCTATCCAAATGAATAATTTTAATTAATATTTTAAAGAGAAAGTGGGGGAGAGATAGTAATAGAGTGTTGTGTGTGGCAAACCACCTAAAAGTCTAAGCAAATGAAGACAGGACAGTACTTCAGTGTACTGGATAAGGGCCTTAATTGGGAGCTAGACCTCTTGGTCCTGGCTCCATAGGCTAGAGCAAAATTAAGGAACATCAGATCAGGATCTAATCATTCTCACCTCTGCTCTTTATATGTCACTTAAATCTCAGTTTTGGCCAAAGACCAAGTCGTGATGTTAGCAGATTTGCTCTAGCTAATACCAATACATTTTGGTGAGAATTATTTCTTTCCCCTGGAGAAGGTCATCTTTTTGCCCAAGTTTGCACTGTTAAGAGGGAAGAGTGAGAGACTATAGAGCAGGAACCAGTTTCACTCTAACCAACCAGATCAACTAAATCAACTTTTAAAATCAAAGCAGTGACCAATGTTTCTTCTAGATCCTTCCTTCCCTACATATCCACAAAAGTTAGCTTCCATAGGCCAAAACACTCCATCTTTTTCCAGATGCAATTTCCATCAGTAAAAGTAACAGTTCTGAAACATGAAGTGTGTGTGTGTGTGTGTGTGTGTGTGTGTGTGTGTGTGTGTGAATGTGTTGATTTGCTGAGTCTGATTGGAATGGTTTGAAAAAAGATCCCAGAGTTAAGAAACCTGGGACAAAAAAACAGCAAAATAAGCTTTTAAAAAATATCCTCAGAAGGTAGGAAGGAAAACTGTAGTTAGACACAAATACATGCCACCCTTTAGAGAAGGACATCTGCTCAGCTATTAAGCCATGGGCAATATGGTCAACAAGACGGCTTCCCATCAACAGCTACTTTGGGGTCTACCTCAGCTCCAAAGAGCTGCTCAGCCAGGTTGCTGCCCTTCCTGGGACAGCCTATATTTAATGACTGAGCAAGGTAGAGGGACAAAGTCCTGCTGTGTCCGTCCACCAGATAGCTCTGATTGACAACACACATTCCCAAACTTCCCACCAGCTTCCTGGAGACAAGTTGGGTCTTCATTGCAGTACATCTACTTCCCGCTGCCACACCCTTCCTTTCACAGGTGTTGACTCCTAACAAACCTTCTGCCTCCCAAACTCCATCTAGATGTCTGCTTCTGGAGAACCCAATCTCTGACAGTTGGTGTCTGTTTCTGAGAAAGCTGGCAATAAGACTGGGACTTGGAGATGGTTTGCTGGCCCTGGCTGGCACTGAGCTCCCCATCACTGGCAGGAAGTGAAGTACCATCAGCTCCTGGTACTACTGGCAGTTAAACCGTGAAAACATTTGACAGTGGTTAAGCTGGGATGATACACTGCTAAAAGTATGGTGGATGCATTGGCAAGTGTGTCAGGTGTTTGCGATCTGTAGAGGAAATAGTAGCTCTAGGGACAGGAAGATTTCATGACCATGCCTAATTGCCTTCCATACTCCAGAAACATAACTAACAGCTAAGCGCAAATAAAAACATAGCTTGGCTCTCGTCTCCTGCCAGAGGAGGGCAAAGGATTTAGAAGTCAGAGTGGTTCAACTTCAAAGAAACAAACACTCCAACAAGACCATCATTGTATGCTGAGATCAGGGCCTAGGTTAGGAAAACACAAGATGAACATACCAGATGGAGACTTCTGTGTAGATGCCCTTGAAGATTTTGTCTCCCAAGACCCCTCAGAACATTTTCTAGTAAGAACTACCATTTCTCCCAACCTCTCCATGCTGGAAGAGAGAGCAAAGGCAGCATGTGCCCTGCTCTGGATAGGTTCCACCTCCCCTCCTGGATATCAGGCCTATATGTTGTCTTTCTGGAGTATAGGACAGCAGCCCTATCCTGCCACCTCTCTTTCCTCTCAAAAGTGTTGATTCCAAACTCCTCATCAATGCCGGCTTCTGGAGAATGCTTCCTACAAAAGGAAGGGTAGCTTAAGGCATGCCCCAAATCATTTTTAAACATCAGTGTGAAAAACTGGATGTGCAGCACAGGGGAGTGTATTTTGACAAGATGTAATTCTGGGAGGACTGGTTCTGGGCAAATGTGAGGGAGACAGAATTTACCTTTAAAGCATGTGTCCTTGGTGCCTGGGTGGCTCAGTCGGTTAAGTGGCTGCCTTTAGCTCAGGTCAAGATCCCAGGGTCCTGGGCTCAAGCCACACATCGTGTTCCCTGCTCAGCAGAGAGCCTGTTTCTCTCTCTCCCTCTGCCTGCCTCTCTGCCTACTTGTATTCTGTCTGTCAAATCAATCAATCAATCAATCAATCAATCTTTAAACCAAAAAAAAGCATGTCTCCTCACCCTGTCTGCCTCTATCCCTACCCATCTGCCACGTATTCTCTTCCCAGATATGTAAGGTCTTCTTGTTTTATCTGGATGCCCCCCTCCCATACTGTGGTTCCTTACACACCAGACTCTCTTGCTTTGGTCTCCCCTCATATCAAAATTTATCTCTAATATATAATATACATAGGTATTAACCATGGACAGTATCTTAAGGTGTTGCTCCCACTAAATGTTTAATAGCTACAGTCAATCAGTGTCCTTAAATACCTACTAGGTGTCATGGAGAATCTGGAAAGGATTTGTTTCCTGTTCAACAGCTTCCTCCTTTGTTCCACCTGCCTTCAGCCTTGTCCTTTGTAAATTTATTCAACACATTGTCCCTTGAACAGCCTTTCTAAAATGTAAATTGATTGTTGTTTGGCCTCTTAGAATGCCTCCAGGACTCCCATGATGCTCAGATTGAATTAACAACAATAATAATAGCTATTCTTTACCAAGTACTTTGTATATGCCAGACACTGTATTCGACATTCTTGATGGGTTCACTCAGCAGCTTCTTTCCACATCCCAATGAGGCAGGTAAACTGTTGTTTCCTGGTTCAGGTACAAGTTCAGGGTACCAGATCCTGCTCTCCTAACCACTACACTACATGGTGAATCCTTCCTTTGATTTGTAGAGATCCTATGTAACGTGGTCCCAGCTTTTCTCTTCAGCCTCATCTAGTCTCTCACTTCTCCCTAGCCTGAATTCACTGGGCTCTGCTATGCTTTCCAGACATTTGCCTGACGTTTTCTAGAACTGCCCCTAATGTACATTTAGCCCTGTCACTTTCTCCTCACTTAGCCTTTATTCGCCCTTTCAGTATCCATTTCAACATCACTTCCCATATGTGCTCCCCTCACCATTCTCCAAACAAGCTGGGGAGGATAGCCCTCCATGTATTTACCCTTATTGTGATACCTGTTTGCTTGTCATCCCCACTGGCCTGCATGTTCCTTACAGGAGGGAACATCTTGCTCACTGATCTGTCCTCAGCACTGGCAGCACCTGACACAGAGCGAATGGTCAAAAACAGTACTTCTTTGATGAATGAATGAATGAATCCCAAGGGAATACATGAGATGGGAATTTCTTGGTGGTGGCAGAGGTATGGAGGTGTGCGGTTAATTTTATGTGTCAGCTGCACTGGGCTAGGTGGTGCCCACATAGCCAGTAAAACTATTTCTGGATATGTCTGTGAGGGTGTTTCTGGAAGAGATCAGCATTTGAATCAGTAGACTGAATAAAGAAGGCAACCCTCCCCATTGCCAGTGGGCATCATCGGATCTGTTAAGGGCCTGAAAAGAACAAAAATGTGGAGAAAGGACAAACGTGCTCTCTGCTTGGGTTGGGACATCCGTCTTCTTCTGCACTTGGATACCAGTGTCTCTGGGTCTTGGATAGAGACTTTCACCCTTCTCCCATTCCCTTCCCACAGTTCTCCAGCTGGTAGACAGCCTGTAGACTTCCTGGCCTCCAAAATCATATCAGCTTATTCCTAGAATAAATAGAGTGCGCTCTCTCTCTCTCTCTCTCTTTCTCTCTCTCTCTATATATATATACACACACATATCTATACATATATATGTACATATACCATATATAGATATATACCATATATATATACACATATATTTAGTATATATACATGTATTTAGTATATACATCCACTAGTAATACTTTCATATATAATATACATATACATATAAAAAAATATGAGTTTGTACACTAAGCTCCAAACATCTTGCCCCACAAATTTATCTATGGATTCTTTGGCGATTGGGGCTAAATTTTGGATCCAAGTCAGGTGCAGAGTCTGTTATGCCATTTTGTGTCTGACCGCATGCTACCCAGGAGGGATGTGGATTGGCATGTTCCAAGCTAGAAGAATCCTGACAATTGCTTGTTGAAAGAAAATTGTTACCAACTCTCTAGATATTTGCAGTCTGACAAATAAACTGTCTTCCTCAAAGAGTTTACACATACATAACTAAACACTGAATACCCAGATGGCCCATCATGAATGAAAAGGTGGTAAATAAGAAAAGCCCAGTGTAATCAATGTTGCTGTCTTCTAAACTACGTGGAGAAAAGTCCCAATCAATATTTGGGATAGTCAGTTCTTTTAAAACTGGGGAATGCTGAGAATGAAAGATACATACACAGAAAATGATTTGAGGAAAGCTTTATTCTAATTTAAAATGTTCACATTTTTGCAATTCATGAGATTTGCTCTGTAGCAAAAGAGGGAAACTATTGTATATAAAATTTAGCAGCTCTGGACAAAATTGACTAAATGCTGAAAACATTTTTGCAGTGTTTTTTTGCCTACAAAACAGTAAAGGAAAATAATAGCTAAAAGGCAGCAAGAAATAATTATGCCTTAGTTGGGAAGACATATTTTTGCAAATCCATTTTTTTAATTACAAAGAAGTTGCCTCAATTAATTGTTTTTAGGAAAAAGGCATAATGAAAATCTAAGAACAAAGCTTTCTGGAAAGTATAGATATTTATTTAAATCAGCTCATTTAAAAGATCTTTAACTTGCTTTAAGTATAGCTTGCTAACTAAATATTTACCTCACTAAGAAATTAGAGACTAGTTTTCTCATCATCTCTTGTTTTTTTCCCTTAGAAAGGGAGAATGTCTCTTTCTTTCTAAGCTCCAGTAAATCAGAATATTGGTCAAATATTTATCGAGTGCCCATGATTTGACCCATGGTGGTCCACTGGTTAGACCTTTCTTCTGACCCCATTGGCTCTGCTGCTTTCTCATATATAGAGAGTGGTTTCTGCTAGTTTGAAGAAGCTAAAAGCACATTTCTCCATGGCTATGTCTGTCCTATCCCTGACTTTCTCATGATACCTAGAGTGTTCTATTCAGTTAGGCCTCGTACTCCCCTGCCCACATTGCCCTCCCTCCCCAATCCCAATCTCAACACTCCACATCTCTGTGCCCATCTAACCAACCCCAAGTAGAAACTTGGGGCACAAGGGAGAGAAGCCACCCCTCCCTTTTCTTTCCTTCTTCTGAACACTTAAGCATTTACTCTGTGCCAGGCTCTGTTTTTAGTATTGGAGAGAGACAGAAATGTGTAAGCAAATAGGAACCAAGATGATTTCAGAGATGATGAATGCTAAGAAGGGAGGGTGGGCTTTACTTTGGATTGGGAGAGTGGTCTAAATGTCACATAAGCGACCACTTTGTGAAGATCTAGGGGCAGAGAACTTGGGGCACAAGGATAAGTAAGTAGTAGAGTGGCAAGATGGAAACAAGAAGCCAGTCTGATAGGATCACAGTGCTTTCTGGAGGGAGCTGGAGATGAAGTTATGGAGGTAAGAAGAGGCAGACCTCCTCTTTATTTAGTGGATAGCTGTGTTCTGCCCCTCTGGGTCCACTCTTTACCCTGCTTTGTTTCCTAGAGGCAACTTTCCCTTACCTTCTGCCTTCTATTTGTGTCCAGCCAATGAGGAATCCCAGCAGGTGAGAGAAGATAGGGGCCTGCATGTTTAACTGTCAGTACCAGCCCTGTGCAGCCTCTCAGTCTTTATGTATCACTTAACAGGTGGCCTTTCTTTCAGGCCTGGGGTGCTACATGTGCCCTGCTCTTACTAGCTCTGGGGACTCCACACCACCTATCACTTCATGACAGTCTGCTCACACTTTTAAGGAGAATTCAATAAAGTACCTACAACTTCTTCCTAATCTGAATGTGTCACCTGTTTTCCATGGAACCCTGACTCATACAGTCATGTCATCCACAGCGAAGCATGTGGCTTTTGTCTTAAGGACAATGGAAAGTGGTTGTTGATTTAAATGTTTTTAATTTGAAATTAGTTTCATTGAAGTATTATTTATGTATGGTAAAAATCACCCCCTTAGGTGTACAATTTTGTGAATTATGACCAAGGTCTATGGTCATAGGATCCGCACCACAATCTAGATACAAAACATTTCCAACCATTTGAGGGCTTTAAAAGGGGGGGGTATGTGATTTTTATTTCTGTTTTTAAAATCTTACTCAAACTTGAAAAAAGGTCATAGGAAGGCAAGAGTAAACGAGGAGAGGCTAGCTAGGAGGCTACTATGGTGGTTTAGGCACTGTGCTGGTCAGGGTATAAGAGTGAAGGATCTGTTCTTTAAAAGATTATAGTCTAGCGGGACAAATCAATAAGGAAGGACAACATTATAAGTCAGTGTGAGAGCTTGTGTGATATCCTGAAGTATGGGGTGCTATGGGAATACAAGAGAAGAACATGGGGGATTAAAAATGCACAAATTCTGTCTTCCTGCGACCCCAAGCCCTTTGGCCTGGGAGTGCCCAGAAGAAGTCTGATTCCATCAGCACCAATATTTTGGGGCAGAGGGAAGCAGGGTTTTTGAATTCTCAAAATCCCAGTAGTTCAAGGTATGAATGCCACTTATTTAAAGTATGAACAAAAAACATAAGAAGATTAATACATCAAAATTAGATAACATCTATCAGTGCCTCCTAACAGTTTCCACATCACAGTCCACATAGCACACTGGGGTCCCTACCTCCAGGCGTGGACCAACCAGGCCATCTTGGCACACGGCTTTTACCAGGCCACCTTGAGGACTGAGGAGTGTCAATATTTTGGCTTCCATTTAAGCTATTAATTGGGAAGAGCTAAAACAGTCTCCCTCCCAACTGGAAAGGTATCACAGAGAGTGAAAAGAACCATGGAATTTAGAGTCATGAAATCTGAGGGGTTTTTGTTTTAATTATTTTTTTCAATTTTTATTTAAATTCTATTAGCCAACTTACAGGACATCATTAGTTTCAGATGTAGTGTTCAATAATACTGATAAATTGGGTGCCTGCGTGGCTCAGTGGGTTAAAGCCTCTGCCTTCAGCTCAGGTCATGATTCCAGGGTCCTGGGATTGAGTCCCACATCGGGCTCTCTGCTCAGCAGGGAGCCTGCTTCCTCCTCTCTCTCTCTCTCTCTGCCTGCCTCTCTGCCTACTTGTGATCTCTGTCAAATAAATAAATAAAATCTTAAAAAATAATAATAATACTGATAAATTACTGAATGAAATCTGGCTTAAGTCACATTGTTTGGGTGATTTCTGCTAAGGATGACCTATCTAGGCCTCAGTAAAAGATATCTTCCAATTTTAGAGACTACTGAGCACTTTGTCAAACATCAGTTATTATTACACTGTAAAAACCTCAGTTTTAGGGGGCATACAGAAGCCTCAGGATCAATCACAATGCTCTGTTTGATGTGTGTACCTGGGAAAAAGCTAGTTGTTGCCTGACCACCTCAGAAGAACAGCTCAGGGGAGGGCAGTGGAGAAGAGGGAAGACCTTAAGGACTCCTTGTCACTAACTACCACCTGTAACTGCCCAGCCGCATCACCTCTGTTCACCTGTATCAACAACATCAGCTCTAATCACCTTCTCCACCAAGCTCCTGGAAAGCAGAGGCTAGAAAAAAAAAAAAGTGAGGCAATGTGGTTAGAAGTACCATCTGGGTTGATTTTAGGTTAAATAATAGACTTGAGGGGCGCCTGGGTGGCTCAGTGGTTAAAGCCTCTGCCTTCGGCTCAGGTTATGATCCCAGGGTCCTGGGATCGAGTCCCGCATCAGGCTCTCTGCTCAGCAGGGAGCCTGCCTCCTCCTCCTCTCTCTCTCTGCCTGCCTCTGCCTACTTGTGATCTGTCAAATAAATTAAAAAAAATCTTAAAAAAAAAAGAAAAAAAAATTAAAAATAAACAAATAAATAATAGACTTGAAGAGGGTTGAATGTCATCCTTTTATTACAATTTGACCCTTTGTTATTGTTTTCTAAGTTTTACATTACATTTAGATTTATCTGAAATGGCTTGTTAAAAGTAAACGGTGGCAACTGATGCACTGTTGAACACTACATCTGAAACAAATGATGTACTATGTGTTGGCTAATTGAATTTAAATTTAAAAAAAAGTAAACAGTGGCTATCAAATGATTCCACTTTAACAGGCAAATAAAGGTCTGGATACTCAAGAGAGGAGTGCCTTCAATCCCACAAAATAATGTCAGTGGTAAACTCAAGCAGGAGAAAGAGGATGGTCCATTGATATCAAAATCACTGAGATGATGATAATGATAATAAATATAATAATAAACATAAGACATAATGATAATGCTAACAACATTAACAACATCAACGTTGACAACGTTGTGGCAGTGACAACAACTATAATGGTGTAAATGGTATAATGGTCCAAATAATTAAAAAGCATGAAATCTAAGGTCTCATTATTATAAAGTTAATGAAATGATCAGGGTGAGCCTGCTGTTAAGGTTGGGAATCAATTACTAGTTAAGATTATCTGAATTTTCCAGGTTCCATTGTACATACTATGTACTAGGCATTGTGCTAAGCAGTTTATATGAATTATCTTGCTTAATTCTGATGAACAACTATAGGAGCTAGGTAGATACTATTTATCTTGCCAAATAACCAACAAGAAAACTAAAGCTCAAAGATTCAGTATGCTTTCTTAACCAGGCTGAGGTCAGGGAAGGGGATCAATGGCATATCAGAAGACTTGCAATTTGGGGAAGCTACTTTGCCAAGCCTTGGGCCTCCTTATAGAGCTATTTAGCAAATGCAATTGGCAATTTATTGTTTCAAGGTCTTTTATGACGTTTCTGATATAATTCTTAGAAATATCTGAAATAGACCAGGGCATGACATCAATTCAGTTTACTTCAAGATCAGCCTATATACTAGGCTGATGGTTTTCAAATTTTGCCATGCATCATAATCATCTGGAGAGACCATTAGATCACACAGGTCTATCCCCCCTACCTGGCCTTAGGTCAGAATCTCTGGGAGTGGAGCCTGGAGAGCTGCATTTAGACAATACCCCAAGGAATTCTAATATATATGTGTTTGGGACTACTGCAGTAAGGAAAACATCTCTTATATTTTTTCATCTCATGATATGCTCATAAATGTTGTCAAAACTTTCTTAGAGTCAAGAATCCAGTGTATATAGTGAAAAAGAATTGTTTCAGCCATATATATCACATTTGTTGCTTCTTTAACTTTTAAAAATCATCTTTACAAAAACTTTTCCAGTTATTGGATACAATTTGGCGATTTTTGGCAAATGTACATAATTGTGTAACCACCACCACAATGGGCAATATGTAGTATTTCCATTATCCCCATAGTTATTTTGTGTCTCTTTGCAGTTAATCCCTTCTTTGGCCCCTGGAAACCACTGATGGGTTTTCTGTCAGTACAGGTTTGCCTTGTCTAAAAATTTCTTATAAATAGATTATACCGATTATAAAGTAGAATAATACATTAGATATCTTTTCTATTCCTTTGGGTCTTAATAAGAATACAGATTTTTTCAAAAAATCTTTGAGTCCCCAAGGGAGCTAGCTTTACCTGGAAGGATGAGTATGAGTGCATCCCTAGTCCATGCTGAGATCATCATGGAGGCTGTTACACAGTGAGGAACAGGAGAACAAGGGTTGAAGAAGTATTGTTTCTATCTTCACATTCTCCAGTTATGACTCCCGGGCTGAAAAAAACAAGAAATGAGAAGGTTGAAGAGAGATCAGAAACAGCAGCCAGATTTGCACCTCCTTTCTACACCCAACTAAGCAAAATAAATAGGTACAAATCACCAAACGAAAGCTATACTGCAAATACTCATGGATCTCCTGGTTGGTGGTCTGCATACCCAGAGAAGGGGAGAAGGAGCAGATTATCCCAAAATCTGAGGGACGATAGTAGCATAGATATATGGAAATACCAGAAGGAGAAAATAAATTTGAAAGGCAAAAGAAAAATGAGGAACACACATAACAGGAGAAAGTATGGTGGTGAAGTCAGAAAGAGGATATAATAAAATCACTATAAAAAAGTAAAACATTAAAAGCAGCAAAAAGGAAAAGAGAGACATCTGAAATGTAGTGATATGGACTCTTTGAAGCTAGGCAATAAAATGGAAAAAAGGAACAAAAGAAGAGGCTAAAGAGAAGATCAGAAGCGTGGAAGATGAAAGCAGATGGCTAATACACACATAATTGATAGTTCTCAAGAAGGGAATGGAACAGATGGACCCCAAATTTTTTTCAAAAATATGATAAAAGTTGGCAGAGAAACAAGCAAGCCCTAAATCTGCAGAAGCAAAGATCACACTGTGGCCCAAGAAAATTTGCAGGAAAACACTGTCCTCACCAAAGAAGTCGCTTACAAGAGAATACGGGGCATAAGGTTGGCACATATGTTGTCAACAGGGATGACATCATCCCCAAGGGGACAAAAATTAGTTCTTGTAGGGTAAGGGGGACTGAGAAAAATCTTAGATATTATAATAGTTTGTGGCCCTCCAGAGGCCATATGGTATTAAAGGCTCTTCGGGAGAGAAAGCAATAATGAAATTAGAACATATGATGAGATAGATAGACAGATAGATAGATATCTATCTATCTATCTCATCATATGTTCTAATTTCATTATTGCTTTCTCTGTTCTAATTAGATATATATATATATATATAATATGTAATGTGTGTGTGTGTATAATGTATATGTAAATATAATAATAGTGAGACTAGAAGCACTGGATTAGTATAACATATCTATAAAATCCTCCACGTCAAAGCAATGTTTAGAGAGGTCTGGAGAGAAATATGCATGCCCCCAATAATTTCAAGCTAACCAATTATCAATCATGAATATAGTCATTAGCCATGTGTTTGCAATTATGCAAAGAGTCAGAATATAACAATCATAGGCTCTAATGAGAAAAACTGAGAGAGAATGAACTCCAGCCCCTCAAAAGAGAAGCTGAAATAAAGAACCAGAAATGAGGGAGTTGTGATATTTAAGGACTTGGTGGTGAAAACTGAAGCCATTAGTAGTTTATTACGTTTACTAGAAGTGTTGTAAACTTTCACACTGTGAAAATAAAGGAGATAAAAAGCAAGGTAGTGATGTAGGGGTGGTGTAGGATTTTCCCATATTTCATAGCAAGGAGTCAATAGACCTAACTTGAAAAAATATTAACAATCATAAAGGTAACCACTAGAGGAACTAAGATCCAGATTATAAATCTCTCAAAATATCAATAGTAGGACAGCAACAGAACCAAAATAAAGAAGACATAACCATATAGCAAAAGATGAAAAGCAACAGAAGCATTAGAAAGAGAAAATACAAGATGATAGAATTGAAACATGTTATATATGTAATAAATATTATAAATGTATATGAAATAAAATAAATTCTTTAAAGATTCTCAAATTGTGTTTAATAAACAAAAACTACCTATATGTCTCAATCATTCAGGAATTTTAAAAGTAAAATGAATGATACGACAAGTGATTCTGGCTTTTCTCTCTCTCTCTCTCTCTCTCTTTTGGCATTAATTTGTCATGTCTGCCAGAAAGACTTCAAGGCAAAAAGCATTAAACAAGACAAAAGAGTAATTTAACATTACAAAAATGTTCAATCTCAAATGAAGATATAACTACTGTTATATTTTACATTCCAATTATTGTAACATAAGAACACATAAAGCTTAAAACACGGGGAATTTAAGGAGATTACTCCAAATGGAGAAGGATTTCAATTTATTTCTTTCAGCTACAAACAAGTCAAATTCTCAAAATGAGTGATGGTATAAAGAATCTGGAATCTAATCCATCAGATTAACGTTTTTATAATTCCAGTGCTGAAAACGAAGAGACTGGTTTTCAAATACTTCTAAAAACATTTATAAAACTTGACCATACATTAGTATTTTTGTATTTTAAAACATTTAAAATACAAAAAGTATTTTAAAACAAATGGTAATGACAGTAATGACCATGCTCTTAGCTTATAATGCAATTAGAGTAGAAATTAATAACTAATAAAACCAACCACCTGAAGTGTTATAAGTCACTCTTTAACAATTCTAGTCATGATTTCTTTATTGCCTCCAAAGTTGCAGAATATCTAGCAAATAATAAAACTGAAAACTCTACATTAATAAAACCCCATGTCAATAGCTAAAGCTATGCATTGTAAAAAAAAAAATTTGAGGTTCTAAATACATTACTAAATATGAATTCAACTCAGTAATTTAAAAAGAATAAAACCTAAGGCAAGCAGAAGGAACAAATTATTTAAGATAAAAAGCAGAAATTGATATATTATAAAACAAAAGAGAAAAGGTAAACTTAATCAATAAAACCAGAAGGTGATTCTTAGGGGGAAAAGAAATAGAGATAAATCAGCAGTTAGTCTAAACAAAAACTAAAAAGGAGAAAGCACAAACACAGATCATTAACAATGAGTCTAAGGGGGAAAGAAACCTCATATGCGTAAGATTTTTAAAAGAATTATGAGCAGTTTGTAAAAGCTCTACAAAAATAATATTGAATTCCTAGATGAAATGGATAGTTTCTAAGTTAAAAAAATATCAAAATTGAGAGCATTCTTAATTTTTTTCATGACTATAAATTTACTTATTCTTCCTTCTCTTCTGGGACCAAAGAACAACTATTCCTCATTTGCCCACCTCCAACAAGAGTAGGTCAAAAAGATGCAAAAATGCATTTTTGTCAAATATTATTTATACTCTTTCAAAGCATAGAAAACAAATAAGAAATAAAGATAAAAAACTAATAATGTACTGTATGGTGACTAACATAACACAATAAAAAAAAGATCAATCTTTCTAATAAATGTCAATGTAAAAATCTCTAATGTAATATTAGCAAATAGAATCCAACATAAATAAATATATATATATACATATATATATATATATATATATACACACACATACACACACTCTACTTGGTCATGGGAGATATATATATATATATATCTCATGGGAGATATATATATATATCTCCCATGACCAAGTAGAGTTTACTGAGAAATGAAAGGATGGCTTAAAAATAATTAGAGGCCACAACCTTCCATTTGCTATTGATCACTTCTTCCTCAGACCAGTGCTATAACTGGCCCCTTGCCCTTTAAGTTCATTCCTCCTCCTTCCCTCCCCATCATTCTACCCCAGGCGATCTTCTATATTATTGACAGGGAGAGCCTCCTAATACATGACTCTATATTTTGTTGCTTCCCTACTTGCAAAGTTCAACTTGAATAAGTTGAATAAGATTTTTAAAAGAATTATGAGTAGTTTGTAAAAACTCTGTAAAAATAATGTTAAATTCCTAGATGAAATGGACAGTTTCTAAGTTTAAAAAGTATCAAAATTGAGGAGCATTCTTAATTTTCAATTCAATTACTTGAATAATTACTTGCACTCCATCAGAGATCTCCACCCTTCAGAAAAAAGTTCAATCCCCTGACTGTGGCATGTGAGGCAGGTTCTGCCCACCTGTCTAGCTTTGTTTCTAACACTAACACACACACACACACACACACACACACACACACACACACAGAGTTGATTCTCCAGCAAAGTACTTGGAGATCCTTGACTCTTCTTACTGTCTCTTGCCTCTGCGCCCCAGTACTGTTTCCTCTGCCCAGAAGGCTTTTCTTCCTCCTCTTCTCTTCTTTCTCAGCTTATTCTGGTGTCATCTCCAGGATACCTCCCTACGAGGCTAAGTTGGTTTACTTCTCTGCTCACTATAACACCTTGTCCAGACCTCCATGGGACTCACCACAGTGCATTAGAACTATTGGCTTGTGTGGCAGTCTCCCACTCTACACCCTAACTTCCTTGAAGATGAAGAGTTTTCTTTTGTCTCTTGCATGGAACATATCCCCTGGCATATGGCAGACATTAAATAAATGCTGAAGGACTGAGTACTTCCCAGTCTGGTAGAAAATCATCTCCAGATAACCATGTCCCAGGAGGTTGTTCATGAAATCACCCAGAAATGGGATCACTCTCGGGACCCTGTTTAAAACTACTGTATGTCAGCTTCTGACCATAGGCAAATTTTTGCAGGAGTGTCAGTGCTTGAGAAATAGATGATTATCTTAGAGGACTGTGCATTTTCACATCTTCCTATCCTTGGGAGGATCAGAAACAGAATCCCATAGTTTGAAGGTGACAGAACGCCGAGGATGAAATCACCCATCTCGAAATTCAATGTGGAGCAAGCCCAGGTTTAGTTTACCACCACTGCCCACGCAGCATGCTTGTCTGCAAATGCCCTTGGTTTGCACATGAGGAGCTTTACAAACCCACACATCACATTATTTTATAGCCCAGATTGTATCATCAGAACAGGGAAGAAACCACGGTCCTTCCCCTATCACTCACTAGAAACAGCTCAGCTTACTGAGCTACTTTTCTTAGTAAGATGTCATCTGCATTTCTTGGTCCTAGATTCTTAAACATTTCTACTTCAATCACAGCTCTGGTTGTATTTCTTTTATATAATTTATTTCCCCCTGTAAATTTATTTAAAGATGACTTTCAAACTTTTTGGAAGGAAAGCACTAAGATTTTGTGCAACTCTTATTTCACAGATAAAGAATGTGAGGCCAGGTAGGTTAGTTATGTTTGCCCACACGGCTAGTTATGAAAAACCAGACGCATAAGAAATACCAAAATCCTACATATGGTGTTCTTTAGGGAGAATAATACTTGTACTTATTTCTGCTTCCAATGGTCTATCCCAGCACAAAAGTCTATGTGCTCATTGTCCAAGTCTCGTGATACAGCATTGGCTACTATATTATTCAATTATCTGGCTTGGGGGGGGTGCGTCATATTTTCCAAAGTATTACTCAAAGACAAGATTTTTTAAAATCTAACACTAACCAGACAACACAAACACACACACACACACACACTTCCATGAGGTTACCAGACACACAGCTCATGACACCTGGAAACTAGCTAGCAGATTTCTGCTCTAATCAAATCCACTGTCAATAAGTCACAAAACAAATTAAAATGCAGCAGAGAATGAGGGAAGTTAACTTCAGGGTCCACTGGTGTGTTCATTCCAACACCATCTGTGCATCTGTTACATGATTAGACTCTGTGTTGGGCAGTTTTTAAATAACTGGGCAGCCCTACCATAAAGACCATATGCTTACAAGTGAGTAAGAGTTGTCAATACAAGAGCCATCAACAACTCTGCAGAAGAATCTACTCTGAGAGAAATCTCCTTTAAAAGGTGTTGTTTCTTGGGGCGCCTGGGTGGCTCAGTGGGTTAAGTCGCTGCCTTTGGCTCGGGTCATGATCTCAGGGTCCTGGGATCGAGTCCCGCATCGGACTCTCTGCTCAGCAGGGAGCCTGCTTCCCCCTTCCTCTCTCTCTGCCTGCCTCTCTGCCTACTTGTGATCTCTCTCTGTCAGA
>NW_019154088.1:13937227-14042140 GCF_002288905.1 Enhydra lutris kenyoni | reverse complement strand
TGGGGCGCCTGGGTGGCTCAGTGGGTTAAGTCGCTGCCTTTGGCTCGGGTCATGATCTCAGGGTCCTGGGATCGAGTCCCGCATCGGACTCTCTGCTCAGCAGGGAGCCTGCTTCCCCCTTCCTCTCTCTCTGCCTGCCTCTCTGCCTACTTGTGATCTCTCTCTGTCAAATAAATAAATAAAAATCTTTAAAAAAAAAAAGTGTTGTTTCTTTCTCAAACTGAAGTAAGATTGTAGAAGGGGGTTCTTTCTAAAGACCTCATTAAACTAGAGCTACACTGGGGCAACAGCACAAAGACATGGGGCCACAAACCAAGCCACCTTTGCACATGCCTTGGTGGACATATCAGTTCTTCCTTCAGACCTCACAGAGCCACTCCACTCTGCAGTTTCACATAGCTATGGATGAAGTAGAAGAGGGCACTAGAGGAAGTATACTGATTTCATATACACTATTTCAGTTTTTATTACATACTTACACATGAGGCCATGCATTTTGTGTGCCAAAAAAATATGGTAAAGTGTTCTCTACTCTACTCTTTTCAAAACTCATTACTATGTAATCTCTTGCCAGATCATATCTTTGGAAAGAGGCAGTTATTTTTCCCTCCTCTTATGTGGAATTATTACACTCTTTTTATTTTTTTTATTATGTTATGTTAATCACCATGCAGTACATCATTAGTTTTTGATGCAGTGTTCCATGATTCATTGTTTGCATATAACACCCAGGGCTCCATGCAATACGTGCCCTCCTTAACACCCATCACCGGGCTAACCCATCCCCCTACCTCCCTCCCCTCTAAAACCCTCAGTTGTTTCCCGGAGTCCACAGTCTCTCATGGTTCACCTCCCCCTCTGATATCCCACCCTTAATTTTTCCCTTCCTTCTCCTAATGTCCTCCATGCTATTCCTTATGTCCCACAAATAAGTGAAATCATATGATAATTGACCTTCTCTGCTTGACTTATTTCACTTAGCATAACCTCTTCCAGTTCCAGAATAGAGAGCCCAGATATGGACCCTCAACTCTATGGTCAAATAATCTTCGACAAAGCAGGAAAAAAATATCCAACAGGAAAAAGTCTCTTCATTAAGTGGTGCTGGGAAAATTGGACAGCTATATACAGAAGAATGAAACTTGACCATTCTCTTATACCATACACAAAGACAAACTCTGAATGTATGAAAGACCTCAATGTGACATAGGAATCCATCAAAATCCTAAAAGAGAATGGAGGCATCAACCACTTCAACAATGGCCACAGCAACTTCTTTCAAAACACATCTCCAAAGGCAAGGGAAACAAAAGCAAAAATGAACTTTTGGGACTTCATCAAGATAAAAAGCTTCTGCACAGCAAAAGAAACAATCAACAAAACAAAGAGGCAACCCACAGAATGGGAGAAGATACTAGCAAATGACACTACAGATAAAGGGCTGATATCCAAGATCTATAAGGAACTTCTCCAACTCAACACCCAAAAAAACAAGTAAGTTGAAAAACGGGCAGAAGACATGAACAGACACTTGTCCAAAGAAGACATACCAATGGCTAACAGACATATGAAAAAATGTTCAACATCATTAGCCATCAAGGAAATTCAAATCAAAACCACATGAGATACCACCTTACACCAGTTAGAATGGCAAAAATTGACACAGCAGGAAACAACAAGTGCTGGAGAAGATGTGGAGAAAGGGGAAGGAACCCTCTTACACTATTGGTGGGATGCAAGTTGGTGCAACCACTTTAGAAAACAGAGTGGCGGTTCCTCAGAAAGTTAAAAATAGAGCTACCCTATGACCCATCAATTGCACTGCTGGGTGTTTACCCCAAAGATACAGATGTGGTGAAAAGAAGGGCTACATGTACCCTATTGTTCACAACAGCAAGGTCCACAGTAGCCAACTGTGGAAAGAGCCGAGATGCCCTCCATAGATGAATGGATAAAGAAAATGTGGTCCATATATACATTCTTTTTAATCAACTGTTTTGTTTCTTTGCTTCCTCCTACCAGAGAGCAAGCAATTTTGTATAGCCACAATGTAGTATAGTTTGACACATACTAGATACTAACAGTTGTAAGGGAAAGGGTGAGAGGAGAGAGGGAGAGAAGGAAGTAGCAGTTGACTCATCAAAACAAGAGCAATATGGGAAAGAGAAAAAGGTATAGACAGATGACTTGTGAGAGTTTTACCATCAGCCCATTAGCCTATAGAACTTAGATCTTAGTGAGAAAAAATTAAAGACTGACATCAAGACACACAATATACCTTCAAATTTTGTCCTCTTAGTGTGCACATACTATACACCATTTTCCTTTAGAATGTATGTTCAAAAGGATTTGCTGAAAGTGACAAAAGTCTTTACAAAGCCCACATTAATAAACCTCTTGGGTATTATTATGAACATGAATACACATTGCATTACTATTAGACTCCAGATTGTACAGCTTAAAGTGAGCAAAACTCCTAGCATTCTGCCAGCACCTCTACCACTCCCCAAAACTTTTTTTCTGATCATGTTACTCATTTCATGACCCTGAGCCCAGAGCCTGATGTGAGCTTCTACAATCAGATCTACCCATCTAATACCACTTCAAGAGGCACCTGTGGCGGGGGCGGGGGGAGGGGGTATAAAGTCTGAGATAGAACATAAAGATGGAACAGGAACAAAAAACTAGATTGACCTTGATCCCCCAAAACTGACAATTCCAAACTGAAATATCAATGAAGATGTACTGAAATTTCACATGAGATTGACTATCTATGAAAGTTTGAAACTGCTAGGTTACAAAGAAGAGATATATTAAGCATGTTTGAAAATAATGGGGTGCCTAGGTGGCTCAGTCATTAAGCGTCTGCCTTCGGCTTAGGGCATGATCCCGGGGTCCTGGGATCGAGCCCCACATCTGGCTCCCTGCTCGGCAGGAAGCCTGCTTCTCTCTCCCACTCCTGCTTGTGTTCCCTCTCTCGCTGTGTCTTTCTCTGTCAAATAAATAAATAATATCTTAAAAAAAAAAAGAAAAGTAGCAAATATAATTAATGAATAAAATTCTTAAGCATATACTCGGGTCTTAGAGTGATAAAAGAAACTTAGATCATGTTCAGATTCCTAACACTAACAAAGGAGGAAGCTCAGGTCCAGAGATATTTCCCTTGGTCTAGGATCTTTGAGTTACTGTCAGAGATTCCTAGTTTCAACTAGAATGCTCTCTTCTTTCTGTCCATCTGAAATAATTCCTAATTATGCATCATTTGCACAAAACTAAGTTAAAACAATGAGGAACTATATGATTTAACTGGGCCAGAGACAGAGTAGTTTCCAGTTACCCATGGTCAGCAATTCAGTGATGTCATCAAAGACCCACGTTCTTTCTACCTGTTCCACTCTTCCTCCCTTAGTATAACTTCCTCCTAAGTCTGATTCCCTCCCTTGTTTTAAGATAGCATTGATTGCTACTGAAGGTTGTGTGTCTGCTTGTTAATAATGGTTATGGGAGGTAGGGAAGGAATATAAATATCTTACAATTTGGCAAATTTAGATCTTATGCTCACCCCTGGTCCTTGAAAGCTGGAGATGGGAGGGATACTTAAATACATCCAGAGTGTTATTATGCACCAATAATTTAGAGTTAGGTAATAAATTTAGCTTGACTACTACATGTCTATCCCAGTAGTAGTTCAAACTAGTATGCAAGTAATCAGAAATCCAAGCTGCCCTAGATAGACCTTAAGTGCCTCCTTCCCACTTCTAAAGCACCATTCCTCAATATTTCCTCCATCAAACTTCCAAAGTGATATAGCAGATGGGGTGAGAAAGAAATTGACTTAAGCTATTATATCCATTTGCATGCAATTCCTGTTCCTGATTGGCAAGACTCCTTCTGCAATTTTTTTGGGTGGGCAAAATATAGCAGACTCAGCTAAACCCAGCTTTTTGGGTTTATGTAAGTCAGTGTTGTTTTGTATATTAGATACAAAATGCCGCACAGCACCAGGAAACTAATTAAATTAGACTTTCTGGGGGTAGAATCCAGGAAAAGGTATTTTTTTAAAAGATTTTATTTAATTCATTTGAGAGAGAGAGCGCGCGTGCACTCTCACACAAGCAGGGGGAAGGGGCAGTGGGAGAAGCAGGCTCCCCGCTGAGCAGGAATCCAATGCAGGACTCCATCCCAGGACCCTGGGATCACGACCTGAGCCGAAGGCAGATGCTTAACTGACTGAGCCACCCAGGCATCCTGACATAGGTATTTTTTAAACCTTCCCAGATGATTCTAATCTACAGTCAGAGTTGAGAATTACTAGTGTACTAAACATGCTGATTGCCTGAATTTCTCAGTTAATATCCTTGAGTTGTCTAGTTATGGCCTGAGACTTTGAATTCAGTTTCTTTGCCATTTTCCCAGGTGACTTAAAGCATAATCTATTTAAATAAAACATCATCTGTGATATGATAACAACTACAATTTAAGGTAAGGATGCTGTGTCAGCTTCCTTTTAGAGAATGCTGCTCAATCAATGAATGAATATCTGAACCAAAATCTTATATAGGCATAAGGGTTTTTGTATTGCCTTCTATCTATTTCTGGGTGTAGTGTATAACATACATTGGCAACATTTCATTTTTATATTGTAATGGGATCTCCATAGGCTTATATTGAAATTGGTTCTTTGCTGCAATCTCACATTTTAACAGCCTCTATAGACCTGCTCAGAAACTGAGTAAAAATTATTGTGAATAATACCTGGCATCATAGTTTATTTTTTAAAATTATACAAATGCCTCAATTCCGCCCCCCAACCAACAACCACAGGAGATACCAAAGTACCACTATAACTGCAACGAGAAGTAAATACTTGACATATTTGATAGTCATTTTACAAAAGCAAGAAACTGGTTTTCCTCCTGAGTGTAGAGTCTTCAGTCATCCTCAGATTTTTAATAGAATTTTGATGTCCATTTCAAATGATAAGGGAAAGTGATTTTATCACTTGTTTTCTCTGAGTAAATGTTAGCTTGAAATTAATACTATAGGCACCAGAGCTATTCAGAGCCCCTAGTGCACCCAGGTGGTGATCTTTCTTTGTCAGACTTGTCACATTCAGGCTGCTGTCTAGATCAGCCAGTGTTGGAGGAGGTCACTGGGAAGATATGACCATTGGTTGACCCATGAGCAGGACCTGAGCTTCAAAGTCTTCTGACCCCCTTCCCTGTTCTTAGAATGTGTGTTGTACTTGTCTTCTGCATGCTAGAAGTTGCCCCAAGGACATAACCTTGAGATAGTTATCTGACCAGTATACATGGCTGAACCCAATTGGACCTTTATACGAACTTTTGAGAGATCTACTAATCTTGCAGCCTGCTGCCCAAGACAAGCCTTATAAGTAAGTTCTCGTGCTTATTAAATTGGCCACCTACTACCTGGAGTGGCCTGCCTCTTTCTTCAGTCTCTCTTTACTGCTTGTGTGGTAAGGACACCAGTTTGTCAGCCAACAATTGGTGAGAGCCAGCCCAAAGGCTAAAGAAATGGGTGGGGAAGAAGCATTCCAAGTTGGCCACTGACCTCTATGCAGGGAGGGGGTGGCCCCATATGTTAGATGTTTTGTGGACTGCCGTGTAGGTACAAGGATGGCCTGAAAATACTGGTTGCTTGAATGCACTTGTTTAGGAAACTGTATATATAGTGCACTGTGGCAAAGAAGTGAAATGAATGACTGCCACAGTGGGTTGGCCTCTACTGTGGGCAGTTTGGCTAGACACTGATGCCCAACTAGAAGCTGAAGCTCAAGTTAGAAAGTTGGGAGAAGAACTGAAGTTAGAGAAGGATGTGCAGTTGTCCTCTACTCTGCCAGCTTCAGGGCTGGCAGACAAGGTAGAAGAGCTAAATAATAACTTGCAGAACTTACTGTGCCATTTTGTAAAGCTAGGAGGAGGGCTTGTGACAAAGCCTGATTAGAATGCTAAGAGGCAGAATCCCCAGGGACGTAAGGAAAGCAAAGGGGAGAATGTTGTGATTGACAGTGAAACATGAACGCCCCATGCTGTCTGACCCCGCGCACAAAGAAAAACTTTAAATAGAAATTATCCTAGACTTCTGATAATAAAGAAATACACCCTAATAAAGAAATACACCCTAAAACTCCTAGGAGAAAAGTTGCATTCTTTCTCTGTCCCTTGAAGTTGTAAATCTTATAATGTCTTTGAAATATAAACACCCCAGGAGATAACTAAAACACTACCCACAAAGACTGAAGAGGAAAAAGAGTTGGTGGGGGGGTAGATTTTTAAGATACAGACTACTGTAGAAGGTACCCTGCCCAAAATCTAGTCCATGGCCTCCATGAGATTATTCATCAAGGGCTAAGGTTTTGAAATAAAAACTATGGCTCTCTGTTTGTGTCTATCTGTATGTTTGTGTATGTCTACGGATGGGTGTTATGTACATGTGATTTTGTTTCTACCTCTAGAGGTAATTTACAAAATTGACTTGTAAAACAGCTCTATTCAATTGACCCAAAGAAAAATAAGCTTTAATATCAAGGTGTACTTATGTAAAACTGAAACTTAATTTTCTTTCATCTGCTAAAAGTTCTTGGTCTGTTCTTGGTGGGATTGTGAAGGCTTTGTCTTACTTGTTAAGTAATCTGCCTAAAAAAACAAAGATTATGTATTTCATCAAAATAATTTCCTGTGCTTCATGTTGTATTTATCAGGTCTTTGATTACTGGAGAAAACAGTCTTCTCTATTCAAAGAGCTAAGTTTTTACAACTATATAACTTTCCGTATTTGCCTCTGAAGTGTTTGTCACTTTCACTAATGGATAACTAAGTATTATTTCAGTGACTTATGATTCTATTTAATCAAGTGTTTTAAACATTTCAATATTTTTAACAAACTTCCCCAAAATCAAATCCTGAATGAAGTTTTTTTGATCCTGAACCAACTTTGGGATTTTCCAAAGGGTCCCTGGACCATCTCAAAAGATGGCTTCTCTCTCTTTATGAAAGCAAGATGTAGAACTAATTAGGCTTCCTTGGTGTATTAAGGAAAACATTGGGAAATGGAAATGGGAAACACTGTCAAATAAGAAATAATGCTAAATTTTCCTTGGGATATATTTGTATGAAATTCAAAAAAACTGATGTGTTCTGGCATAATATTATCAGTCATAACTTTAAAATGTGTGTCACTGAAATAAACAAATTCCCTTGTCAACTGCATTATAATAAACTCTCATCAGATCTTTAACCATGGGTGGTTGTATGTCTTTTGTCATTTACAGAGAGTTATGGTTTAATTCTGATATTTGTAAAAGTGTTGCTGCAAAAGTGCTTCACCTTCAAGGAGATTCATGGAAATGACTCTGACAAGTATAGGTTTCTGATAATTAAGACCAATTGGCTTTCATAAGGAAAGGGTAACAATGGCCCTTATATATGCTTCCCCAAGGCCATCTGTGTGGCCCCACAATATGTCATGGGGTGGTAGTCTGAGACCTGTCCTTGTTCTTCTTCCCCACAACAGTAAAATGAGCCATCACATTGATAATATAATGTTAACATGTGAAGACTTGCCTCTCCTGTTAGAAACTCCACAGGATTTGCTGAAACATCTGTGAGGGAGAAGCTACGTGGTGAACCCACAAAAATTCCCACAGAAAAAAAGCACCCCCACAAAATATTTGGGAGTTATCTGGTTAGGTACATTCTTCCAGAAACTGTTATTGACAAGACATAAGCCTACCCAATCCTTAAGAATGTGAAAGAGATGCAAGCCTATGTAGAGATTTTAGAGTTGGAGGACTTCTATTCCTCACCTGGCAGAGTGCTTCCATCCATTGAACCACACGGTTAAGAAAGGGCATGTGTCTGAAAAACAATCTGAGGGTTTTGAAGGGGCGGGGGGTGGGATGTTGGGGGAACCAGGTGGTGGGTATTGGAGAGGGCACGGATTGCATGGAGCACTGGGTGTGGTGCAAAAACAATGAATACTGTTACGCTGAAAATAAATTTAAAAATTTTTTAAAAAAAAGGGCAAGTGTAGGAATAGGGATCAAAACAGTAAGCTGCCTTTGGAAAGACAAAAATACTTATGAGGAAAATTAAATTAAATCTCTGGACATTTCCCAAGCAGCCTACTATTTGAGTTAGATGTGTTGTGTTTGTGACTCTGGAATATATAGGTCAGTGCTCCTCCAGGAAGATCCTTTCTTAGAGAAGGCAGTGCACCAACCAGTAGGCTGAACTCAGAGCAGTTTGGCTGGTAATCACTCATGATCCCTGACCATTAACCCTTTGCACTGACAACTGCGCTATTCTAAGGGGATTAACCCTATGATTTATATGATGGGGAACCAAGAGGTGACTGTGTCCTTAGGGGTCAGGATGTGTGGAGGGAAATTTGGGTTTACCTGCAGGAGCCTGAGACAGTCTTCCCTGTCTTCTATGCCCTGGCTCATAATGCTCTGGTATTCCATGGCAATCAGGAAGCTGATGCCCTAGCCCAGGTATAGGCCCTACCAACTGACCCTTCTGTAGATATACCTGACTGGGTGCATAGGAAGAGTGGCCATGATTGCACCTGAGTTGTTTAGAACATGCTGGTACTGCATTAAACAAGTCACTGTAATTCAAAAGCAACCCAGTGTCCTTGGCAATATGCCATCCCACCTGGGTACAAAGGTGGCCCAAGTGGTAAGGGATTGGCAAACTGATTATATTATTCCCCTCCAACTGAGTGAGGGTTCTACATATGCTTTGGTTTGTGTAAACACCACATCTACACTCGCTCAAGTTTTCCTGTCACCATACAAATCAGGTTGCCACAATTAGGGGTTTAGAGAAGCTGAGTACCATGTATAGATACCCTCATCAACTAGACAGGGATCAGGGGTCACATATCAAAGGTCATGATGTGCAACACTGGGCAAAAGAACATGCCACTGAACAGAAGGTCCATCTCTCCTATAACCTGCACATAACAGGGTTGGTAGAAAGGAACAATGAAATAATAAAGCAGCAGAATAAATTACTAATGAGTAAAACCATCTCAGGTGGGTGGACTAAATTATTGTCCCATGCTTTAATACATTTGAATGATGAACAGGTAAGACCTGTTGCCCCATATGCCAGACTGAGAACACCTGCTGAGACACCCAGTGTCATAAGGAATGGAAGTCCAGGGGAAATGCCATTGCCCTGATTCTCACCATGGATCAATGTGCTATGCTGCTGAGAACACCAAGCCCCATCAAACCTGGAAAAGGTGTCATCTACTGGAATTTACAATGGGATGTCCCACCAGGATGGGTGAGTTACTTCACACTCCTGGGTAAGAAGGAACTGTTCCATCTCCACTGAAATTCCATTGTCCCACTATAATGCACTATACCTGGAATGGAACATGCACCATTAAAAGAGCGGAGGTGGTGCGGGTCCTGGTCTGGCATATCTTGTCTCCAGTCCATCTTCTCATGCCTGACAGTGCCATCTCCCCCAGTCAACACAAACGATACATACAACCAGGTCAAGCTCCTAAATCTGCCCACTTCGCTCCCCTCAAGGCCAGGTGAGCATATTTTTTTTCCACTGGTATTATCATTTGGCCACCATCTTTGTTCCCTCTTTTGGCTTGTAGGATATTATAGCATACATAGAAGCCCTCACTAAGTTCACGCAGCAAGCCTTAAATAATAGCCTGTCCTTACTAAACACTGAAATATCTCCAGTGAGAAAGGCTGTCCTCCAAATAGGATGGCCTTGGACATTATTACTGCTTCACAAAAAGGCACCCGTGCTATTATCCAAACAGAATGTCGTGTGCTCATACCTGATGAGTCTGCCTATGTGTCATCTTTATTAAATTACATGGGGACACAAGTGAATGCTCTGAGTGCTTAGAAGACTTAATAAATCAGTGATTCAGATCATGGGGCTCTTGGTGGAAAAAGTTTTCACTGATTTTAGGAATTATTGTCTTAATTTATTTTCTCTTGCATGTGCCTGTATTGTTGCTATAGCATCCACCTCCAAGGCAGCCAGAGAGCTGCCAAATGAGCCACAATCATGCTAGCAAAACCCCTTGCTCACCAGCTAGGATGCACTGCATAACAGAGGGGTGCCTGAGATTGTAAGAGCTGGTCATGAGGGGTGGAGTGTCAGAGGAGGTCATGGAAAGGCCATGCCCACTGGCTGACCTGCAAGACGGACCCAGCCAACCAGAGGGTCCTCACCCCTTTCCCTGTCTTTGGAATGTGCATTCCTTTTGCCTTCCCCACCCTAGAAGCTACCCCAAATACTCAGCCTTGAAATAGTAATGTGATGCTGAGACCATCTGGAGAATGTATACATGACCAAACCCAGTTAGGATCCTATAAATTTTTAAGATTTGGCAGGTGGGTACAGAGATCTACTTGTCTTGCAGCCACCCAAGACAAGCCTCAAGGTAAGTTCTCTTGCTTAATAAACCTGCTCTCTACAAATCTGGAGTGGTCTGCCACTTTCTTTAGTCTCCCTTTGCTTTCTATGTATGAGCGTAGTTTACAAACCAACAGCCAGGCCACCCTTTTTTATCTATTCCACCCTCTTGACACCCCCAAAGTGACAGGAGAACTAAACCCACAGCCTCTGTGATGAAATTAGCATTATAAGTTGCCTCAGAGTCTATCAGATTCATAAGGGAGATGGCCACCTCCTCCCTCAGGTCATCATCTCTGGGCAATCTTCTCTGGGCTGGAGTCTCACTCCTTAATCCCACAGCAATTCTGGGGCTCTATCTGCAGAGGTTCAAAGCAAGATGCACCACTTACTTACTCTAGGTTATTCAAACAACTTCACCTCTACAAATCTCCATTTCTTAATCAGTAAAATGCAAATATTACCTCTTAGTGTCTTTGGGAGGATTAAATGAGACAATGCATAGACTGTGTTTACTCAGCTGATGATTGTTGCCACCACCATTGTGACCACTCCATGGGCATGTCTTGTATAATTCTATGTTTTTCTTATATTTAATTTCTCTTTTCCATTGCTGTTTCAGCCCTTTACCCTATCAGACCTAGACTAACTTAGTCCTCTTTTCCTGCTTTAGCTGCTGGCCTCTACTCTCTAGCAAGAGAAAGAAAAGAAAAAACAAAAACAGTAACTAAATTCTCTTTGTGAGAACTTCACAAAGAAACTTCCAGATGAAATGGAAGAACACGGACACTGTTTCCCAGACTTACCCCCTTTTCTTAGTACAGCTCTTATCACCTCTTAGAACTGGAACTCTGCAGAACGTACTTTAGGAAATGGTGTTTTAGGGAAATGATAAGACCAAATCCCAGGAACGTAATATGCTCTTTCTCAATGTTCCCATGCCCTAAAGAATAAAATGCCAGCAGCCTAAGAGAGGTGGCACAGTCAAGCCTAATTCAAGGTCTCCTTCATGAACCAAGTTTCCAGCAGTCTTGACTTCTGTCACTGATCTCTAAGGAGAAAGCTTTGGGGAAGATGAAGACATCTACAGTGCGAGGCCGTCAAGACATGCACAGCAATGACATCCTGATGTTGCTGTTTAAGCCCTTTCAGTAACACAGGAAAGGCATGGAATTCCCTCAGAGTCACTCTATAAAATCCTCATTCCCGTCGCCTGCTCAGCGTGAACCTTGCTTGCTCCTTGGTTTGAGGTGATTCACTTATTTGCTTCTCCAGGATGTACCAGATACTGTTCTGTTCCAATTAAGCTAATGTAATAGCCCAGGGTTCTGAAAAGAAAGCTTTGCTTTCTTGGTATAGGAATTGGTCCAAAATTTTATAAAAGAATGTTCTTCCACCACTTCTCTCTCCATCAGAATACACAGCTCTATAAACAGGAATGAGGGATTTGTGCTCACAAAGGTAATCTTCGCCACTCCTGATTAACAGTCTAAGTCTCATACCTGTGACAACCAAAGCTCCGTTAAGTGTTAAGCACCTGTTCTTCTCATCTCAATTCACAATCGAAGAGTACAATGGTCAGTGTGACTGCAGTCACTGCTTCACGGGGCAGTATGAGTAGGGGAACAGTGTAATTAATGAACTAGACCAGAAGACTTTTAAAAAGTGAAAGAGGAAATTATTAACAAAATGATTAAGAGTTAACCTAGGATAAGAGGCGCAAAACAGAATGATCCTGAGCAAACTAGGAATTTGTCACCATACTATGGTTCTTAGAAAATGCCATAGGAACACAACTCCCCATCCTGTGTCCCCAGACATAAAGATGATGAATCTTCTGCTGCTACCAGCTGGCAGAAGAGAAGGAGCCTCTATTCCTTATTCCCATCACCCAGGCCTTTTCTGTTAATCTGATATCTAGGATGAAAATTGTCTCCCATTCTAACCTTCTGATAATGTTCATCAAAAAAAGGGGGAGCTGTGTTCTCTGGTTTGATTCCATCTTTGCTCATTTTATTTGCTCAAAGGAACAAAGTATAGACTGTCCCTGACTTACAATGGTTCAACTTATGATTTTTCTATTTTATGATATGTAAAAATGATATGCATTCAGTAGAAATAATATTTCAAATTTTGAATTTTGATCTTTTCTTGGTCTAGAGATATGCCATGTGATACTCTCCAGATGTACAGGAGTGGGAGTGAGCCCAGTTCCCTGAGCTGCACACTCACAACGGTAAATGACCACACACTACAACCATTCTGTTTTTCACTTTGGGTACAATATTTTAAGATTTTATTTATTTATTTGACAGACAGAGATCACAAGTAGACAGGCAGGCAGAGAGAGAGGAGGAAGCAGGCTCCCCACCGAGCAGAGAGCCTGATGCAGAGCTCAATCCCAGGATCCTGGGATCATGACCCAAGCCAAAGGCAGAGGCTTTAACCCACTGAGCCACCCAGGTGCTCCTTGGGTACAATATTCAATCAATTACATGAACTAGTCAACACATTATACAATAGGCTTCCTGCTAGATGATTTTGCCCAACTATAGGCTAATGTAAGTGTTTTGAGAACATTCAAGGTAGGTTATGCTAAGCCGTGATGTCTAGTAGGTTAGATGTATTTAAGTGCATTTTCAACTTATGATATTTTCAACTTCCAATGAGTTTTCTGGATGTAACCCCAATATAAGTTGAGGAAGATCTATATCTCCTTTGCAATTAAATCATAAAATCAATTGACTATTTCAATTCTGAAAATAGAGCTTGACTTGTGATAAATACACAGAAAGAAAAATGTAAGTTCAAAATACTCCAGAAATAAGGGAGAAATTCCAGTAGATGAATGGATAAAGGAGATGTGATAGATATACGATGGAATATTATTCAGCCACCAAAAAGAATGAAATCTTGCTATTTGCAATGACACTGATGGAACTTGAGGGTATTGTGTTAAGTGAAATAAATCAGAGAAAGACAGATACCATATGATTTTACTCATATGTGCAATTTAAGGAACAAAACAGGTGAACAAAGGGGAAGGGAAGAGAAAATAAAGTAAGAGGAAAACAGAGAAAGAGGCAAACCATAAGACACTTAGCAAACGGAACAAGAGGAGGGTTGCTGGAGGGGAGGTGGGTGGAGGGTGATGGGCATGAAGGAGAGCGCTTGAAGTAATGAGCACCGGTGTTTATGCAACTGATTAATCACTGAATTCTACCTCTGAAACTAATAACACAGTGTATGTTAATTAAATTGAATTAAAATAAAAAATTTAATTAATAAAAATAAAATAAAATAAATATTTTTAAAAAATAAATAAGGGGGATGTCAAATAAATAAATAAAATCTTGGGGCGCCTGGGTGGCTCAGTGGGTTAAGCCGCTGCCTTTGGCTCAGGTCATGATCTCAGGGTCCTGGGATCGAGTCCCGCATCGGGCTCTCTGCTCAGCGGGGAGCCTGCTTCCCTCCCTCTCTCCCTGCCTGCCTCTCTGTCTACTTGTGATCTCTCTCTGTCAAATAAATAAAATCTTTAAAAAAATAATAATAATAAATAAATAAATAAGGGGGAAATTCTAGTAATAATAAAAGTTGAAAAATTAGAGAAAAATATTTTAAAGTATGTGAGACACAGAAAATATGCTAAAATACATAAATGACTTATGTGGCAAAATTTGAAATGATTATAAAGGGGATAGTCAACTATTATAAAAATAACAGGTCTTTCCAAATTGACTTACAGATTTAATAAAATTCTCATCAAAACTGCAACAAAATTAGGAGATGGGAGAGTTGCTAGAGTGGTTCTAAAGTTTATCTATAAATACATTATTTTATTCAACTTCATTTTTGCAATTTCACAAATGGAAGATGTCTAAATATTATATAACTACAATTCCTAAAATAGTTAATATTTTTTATTTTCTATTTATTTTATTTTATTTTATTTTAAAGATTTTATTTATTTATTTGACAGAGAAAGAGAGATCACAAGTAGACAGAGAGGCAGGCGGGGGGGTGGGAAGCAGACTCCCCGCTGAGCAGAGAGCCCGATGCGGGGCTCGATCCCAGGACCCTGAGATCATGACCTGGGCCGAAGGCAGAGGCTTAACCCACTGAGCCACCCAGGCGCCCCAGTTAATATTTTTTAAAAGTAAATATCGACATACACCTAAGAGCCAAATACATGGAGCTGGTTTCATTAATTGAATTGGGAAGGGATTGTTTCAATAAGAGTTGAGAAATTCATTTTTGGAAAAAAAAAATTCTAAGTCCTCAGGTCATACCATAACCAAAACCAAATAACCTAAATGTATGTAGAAGTTAGATTTAAATAAAAACCAAAAAAATAAACTATATTCATATAGTTAGTTGATTTCTCAGTGACAGATTTTATACACATTAAAACAATGGAGAAATCACAAAGAGAAAAAATAGATTTGGTTTATAAACCTCTTAAACTTTTAGAAGTCAAAATGTCATAAAATTAAGAGGCAAGATCTAAGACAGATCTGTAATTTAATGAATGAGAGGATAAAAGCTGTATGTTATCTATTACCGTAACAATCAAAGCTTCAGAGAAATATAATGATAATATTTATTGCTTACAGCCAGGGGGTCAGTTGGGTGTCAGCTAGGTGGCTCCGCTCATCTTGACTGGGTTCACTCTCCTGTCTAGAAGTCAGCTATTGTCAGCTGATTTACAATAGCCTCTTCTCCTTTCCACATGTCTCTCATCCTCCAGCAAGGTAGCCCTGGTATACACTCATGATAATAGTAGAAATACAGGAGGTAAAGTGGAAGTATGCAAAGATGTTTGTGACCTAGGCTTAAAAGTGGCACATACCAGGGCACCTGTGTGGCTCAGTCATTAAGTGTCTGCCTTTGGCTCAGGTCATGATCCCAGGGTCCTGGGATTGAGTCCTATATCAGCCTCCCTGCTAAGCACTCCCCCTCCTTGTGTTCTCTCTCCGGCTGTGTCTTTGTTGAATAAATAAAATATTAAAAAAAAAAAGCGGCACATATCTAACTAATTGTATAGATCAAAGCAAGTTCTATAGGGTGAAAAATAGACAGCTTTTATGGGAGGAACGTTAAAGTCACAGGACAAAGGGCATAATGGATATAGAGAAAGGTGAAAATTGGGAACACTGACACAACCAATCTCCCACAACATCATTCATCAATGAAGAAAATAATCTCATCCTAATTGATAAGTGGGCAAAGGCTCACACAAAAGATATACAAATGGCAAATAAAAATATGAAATCTCGTATTTAGAAATTAATACACAAAATGCAATTTTTAAGAGATGTGTAAAAATAGGATGTTTTAAATTTATCCTAATTTGATAAGTTTTAAAAATATAATTGGGGCACCTGGGTGCCTCACTCAGTTAAGCATCTGCCTTCGGCTCAGGTCATGATCCCAGGGTCCTGGGATTGAGCCCGGCATCCAGGTTGAGCCCTTCTCAATCCAAAGATTGAGCCCTTCTCCAGGTCCCACTGCCACTTCCCCCGCTTGTACGTGCTCTCTCTCTCTCTCTCTCTCTCTTTCCCAAACAGATAAAATCTTTTAAAAAATGAGGTTAAAAAAAGAAAACATACTATTATTTCTTAATCTATTTTCTAATTAGATGCTATCCATGGAGTGGAAAATAGGACACTTATATGGACCTGGTGCAAACACGTATTAGTACAACTTTTCTAGAGGCATGCTGGGTAGTACGTATTTAAAGTGTTTTCTCTATTACGTCTAACTTGGAGGAAATAAATACACCTGAAGAGGTTTGTAAAATATAGAACACACAAAAGTAGATCAGTACAAGTGTACGCTACAGGCATTTATTAAAGTTTGAGAGGGAGAAATGAGGAATGGAGATAGGAAAGCAAATTACTTAAGTAAGAATCTGAATGACTACAGCTCGAGATATAGCTTTTACTTAAGTAAAAAAAGATCATTTTTCTTCTTTGGTAGAACACACTTCTGGTTTCTTACCCAGATCCATTTCTTTTTTTTATCCTTTCTAACAATACTTCAGTGTTGTCCATGGATCCACCCTATTTCCTGAAATCCTGACCCTGTCCCAATCTGCATAAAAGCATTTTCCTGACCATGATTATTGATCCTGATAGGGACACATGGCCTCTGATGGGTCAATCATATCAAATGGAAGAATGTATATTTCATGCTTGGGGAAAAGACTTCCCTCACTTCCTCCTGGTTGCAAATAAGGAAGTACCCTGGTTGCTACTGGTGATCATTTTACAACCATAAGAGCAATAGCCCTAGAAGGTAGAAGAGCAGAGAAATGGAAAGAATCAGAGTCCTGGATGACCATGCTTGAAGTCGCTTTTGCCTCTGGGCTCCCAGTTATGTGAGATATTTCTCATTATTCCTGAAGTCTCAAGGTGTCTGGGCTTTCTGTTACTTGTACCCAGAGACATCCTAACCAATATACACACACACCCCCCCAACACACACATCCCTTTTCCTATAAGTATCTCCTTCCAAAGCATGTGCAGCCATTGGAACTAAAACGTCTTTACAGATTTCAGGACATGATATAGAAAAACATCAGTTGGTATCACGAGCCACTTACGGCTCCTAAAGAACGCACAAAAATGTCAGACGCATCTGCCTCCACTTTCTTCCAGCCAGATGCTGGGACAGCGTTCTGCACAACCCTGAGAGTGTGAGATAAATGGAGTGGCAGTGGCAGTGGCCTGCCTTCTGTGGATCTCTCTGTAGATGGCTATAGACTCAAGTTAGAATCTCAGACCAAGTCTGTTATAAGCAACAAAAAGAGCAGGGCTTTATGTAATACCTCCAAACATATTTCTGATTTAAGACAAGCCTCTTTTGTGCTTGGTGTTTCTAATCTGTGGGGATACTACTTGTGCCTCTACTAAAAATGGTTACAGTCTCAATATTTTCTTATCTGAAAACCAAAATGCTAAAGATGTGTTAGAGCAAATGTCTTTTATAAAAATATGAGTTGCAATTTTGTTCTCCATATCACAATTTTTAAGCTCTATTACAATGATTATGACCTTTCATTTGAACCATTCTTGAGATTTTTAAAGCCATATCCATATGATTAGATATAAAAAGAATATTTTCAACACACTTTTAATAAGACATAAGGGTTCAATAAAACAAATGTTCTGTGGATATGAGAAAGTACAAATTATTGGTGTCTTTTTCAAAAATTTTTATTAAGATTGTATTGAATTTTAGCATTGAGTTGGAAGCTATTCCAATAGTGCAAATGCAAAACCTCATCAATTTTGACTGCATGAGAATGCAAATTCTGTCCTTCCAAGTACCTTAATGAATAATTAATATCATGTTCAATGATCTGGCTGCAAGCACCAATCGGTTGGTCAAAATAAATTGGATTTGTATTGAGGAAATAGTTCCCCATGCTCATCACAAAGATTACTGTTTCTTTTAGGGAAAGCCTATGACAGTATTAAATGAAGCCCTATTGGAATACATTGCTGCTATCTGCTTGAATAATCATTCCTTTTTAAAACTACACTGTCAAAGCACTAGCTGTTCTTAAAAATTAAAAATCTGAGAGTGACATCACCAAGATGGCAACATAGGCTGTTCCTGAGTCTGCCCCCACTACACATACACACAAGAAATAGCAACTATTCAAGAACTGAGAGAATTTCCAAAACACAGGTGTGAGGCTAAAGCACTCCCCTGCACCACAGAGGCCAAGACAGACAGCATTAGAAGGGTAAGAGAAGCAGTTACATATTGACCACATGCCCCTTCCCCAAACCAGCGCAGCACCTTGTGGGGAGTCCCCCCAGTCCTCTGGTTCCTTCAAGGGAAAAAGAACCCAGAAGGACAACAAGCTCCCCACAACTCCCAGTACTGTGAATCACTTTGTGGGAACCCCTACTCTGATCTTGCACCACAAGGATTGCAGGGGAATCTGACCATGATGGAGAAGGAGGGAGGGATTTGCAACAACTAGCACGCAGATCTTGATAGACCAAGTTTATATCCACAGTGTTCAATTAGCAGATTTCCTCATCTGTGGAACCAGCAGATTTGCTCATCGAGAGAAGAACCAAGTCAGAGGAGCACTCTAACCAGGGAATTCAGTAGGGTATCTGCCTGATTTGAATCCTCAAATGAGGAGATTTCCTGGCAAGCCTGGCCTGACCATGCCCAGGCAGGGAGCTAATCACAGCCCCACCTACTGTGGCAAGTCTTCTGGCCCCATCTGACCACAAGGGCTAGCAACAACTCCTGGAAGCTGGGCAGCCCAGTGGCGCTTAAGCCAAGAGGTGGGCAGGCAGAGATGACTGCATCCAAAGCAAAGCCAGTGGTGGGCATGGAGAATTCCCATGTTATGCATAGGCAAGGGGATTAATTCATAGCCAAGACTAAATTCATAGCTCCCAGCCCTTCCCTACCAGAGTCAGTTTGGGAAATTGAAAGTAGAACAATCCTTCCCAGTCCTACCCAGACAAGGAGCTGACTCACAGCCCCACCTGCTGTGGAAAGTGTCTCCTGGCCCCATCTCTGACCAGAAGGGCTGGTGACAACTCCTGGAAGTTGTGTGGCCCATGGTGCTTGAAGTAGGCAGGAAGCACCAATACAGGAAGGCAGGAAGCACCAATACATTGCAGAACAAAGTCAGCAGCCCCTGTTAAGTTAGGAAATTTGGGTCTAAGTCAGCTTAAGTTAAGAGACCAAAGAGTTTTACTGGCATTCGAGCTGCTTCTCCCACTACACTCAGGCAGGAAACCTACTTCACAGTCCCACGCATCACTGAATATAACCTTCAGCCTTGCTGACCAGGGAACCTAACAAGAGCACCCAGGAAGTTGGTAAAGTGCCCATTCAACAGCCCCACATACAGTAGCACATGAACAGAGAGCACAGCTCATGGCTTCCCCTGCCTGCAGCAAAACCTGTGTCCTCACATGATTAGGTAATTCAGTGCACACTCTGGCCTGATTCAGATCCCCAAACAATGAGCAAGGAAGCTAATTCATAGCCTCATCTACTACTGAATACAGTACACAGTCCTGACTATCTAATAAGCCTGCTTAGAGAATCCAGACAAATGCAAGCCTATCCTGCAGGCTTGCTTGGGTAGGGAACCAAGCCAGCAGTCCTATCTAACTATTTTCAGCCAGTGGCACACTCCCCATCCCTGTCCTCAGAGCTCAAACAGTTACCTCACCCAAAAACAGACCATAACAGCAGGCCTCGCCCACCCAAAACATTACCAGCAAGCACATTGGAAAGCTGACAGATGAAGAACTGTCTCTGCCAAAGCAAGTCTGTAAAGTCAGGAAAAGGAGCCCAGTAACTCAACTGGCACAGAAACCAACATAAAGAATTAAGGATCACAAAAAATCAGGTAAATATGATACCACCAAGGGAAACTAAAAACGTTCCAGTAACTGACCCTAAAGAATTGACCTAGATCTATGAACTGTCAGACAAAGAATTTAGAATAATTCCCTTAAAGAAGTTTAGTGAACTACCAAAAAAACAGAGACAACTAAATGAAATCAGGGAAACAATGTCTGAACAAAATGAGAAGTTTGACAAGGAAATAGCAACTATTTAAAAAAAAAAAAGAAAGAAAGAAAAACCACCACCACAACAACCAAAAAACAGAAATCCTAGAGTTGAAAATACAATAAACTGAAAGGAAGAATTTATTTTTTTTTTAAGATTTTATTTATTTATTTGACAGAGAGAGATCACAAGTAGACAGAGAGGCAGGCAGAGAGAGAGGTGGAGGCAGGGTCCCTGCTGAGCAGAGAGCCCGATGTGGGACTCGATCCCAGGACCCTGAGATCATGACCTGAGCCGAAGGCAGCGGCTTAACCCACTGAGCCACCCAGGTGCCCCTGAAAGGAAGAATTTAATAGAAAGTTTCAGACGTAGGCTTGACCCTGAGGAAGAAAGAATCAGCAACTGAGAGGGTAAGACATTAGAAATTATCCAGTCAGAGGAGCAAAAAGAAAAAGAAAGAAAAAGAGTAAACAAAGCTTACTGGAATTATGGGACAAAATGAAAAGAAACATTCTTTGCATTATGGGAATCCCAGAAGGAGAAGAAAAAGAGAAATGAACAGAAGGTATATTTAAAGCAATATTTACTGAAAGGTTCCCAAATGTTGGAAGAGAAATAGATATTCATCCATGAGATCCAAAGCACACCAAAGGGTTTGAAACTGAAAAGGGTTACACCAAGATACATTATAATTAAATTGTCCGAAGTCAGGAACATCTGGATGGCTCAGTCAGTTAAGAATCTGCCTTCAACTCAGGTCATGATCTTGGGGTGCTGGGATCAAGTCCCACATCAGGCTCCTTGCTCAGCTGGTAGTCTGCTTCTCCCTCTCCCTCTGCCTGCCACACCCCTGCTTGTGCTCTCGCTCTATGTCAAATAAACGAATAAAATCTTTTTTTTTAAAATAGGGTATTATAAGTTTAAGATATTTTATGTAAGCTTCATGGTAACCAGAAGGAAAAAACCTATAGTAATTACACAAACGAACATGATGAAGAAGTGAAAGCATACTAATACCAAAACACATCAAACACACAAAAAAGTCATCAGAATAACAAATAAGGAACCACAAATCAATAAAACAACCAAAAATAATTAACAAAATGGCAATAGTAAGTCCTTGCCTGTCAACAGTAGCTTTGATGAGAGGTGCCTGGGTGGCTCAGTCATTAAGTGTCTGCCTTGGGCTCAGGTCCTAATCCCAGGGTCCTGGGATCTAACCCCATATCAGGCTCCCAGTAAGAGGGGAGCCTGCTTCTCCCTCTCCCACTCCTCCTGCTTGTGTTCCCTCTCTCACTGTGCCTCTATCAAATAAATAGAATCTTTTAAAAAAACAAATAATAATAATAACTTTGATGTAAACAGATTATATTCTCCAAATAAAAGACATAGAATGGACAAATAGATTAAAAAAAACAAGATCCAACAATATGTTTGCTGCCTATAGGAGACTCATTTTTTAAAGATTATTTATTATAAAGAGAAAGAAAGAGAGAGAAAGCATGAGCAGGGGCAGGCGCAGAGGGAGAGAGATTAAATCTTGAGCAGACTCCCCACTGAGCACAGAGTCCAATGGAGGGCTGGATCTCACTACCCTGAGAGTAACATTAAAGCACCTAAATATATAAAGCAAAAACTGACAGATCTAAAAGGAGAAATAAACAGTAATACAGTAAAATTGTTGGGAACTTTAATACTCCACTAAATGTTTGTTACTAACTTCTTGATGTATTGACCCCTTAGTATTTGGTCTATAGCATTGTTCAAATATATGTTTCCTTATTGATTCTGTAGATTTGACCAACACTATAGACCAAATACTAAGGGGTCAATACATCAAGAAGGCTAAAATCATGCCAAGTATCTTCCATGGCCATGGTGGCATGAACAGGAAATAATGACAAGAGGAAAATTGGAAAATTCATAAACACATGTAAATTAACACTGTCCTGAGGAACCAATGGATCAAAAGAGAAATTAAAGAAGAAATAAAAGTTTCTTAAAACAAAAGAATATGGAAACACAACATATTAGAACCTGTGGAATGCAGCAAAAGTAGTCCTAAGTAGGAAGTTCGCAATAATAAAAGTCTACTAGATGGAGAAGAGAAGGGAGTTGGGGGAAATCAGAAGGGAGATGAACCATGAGAGACTGTGGACTCGGAGGAACTAACTGAGGGTTTTGGAGGGGAGAGGAGTGGGGGTTGGGTGAGCCTGGTGGTGGGTACTATGGAAGGCACATATTGCATGGAGCACTGGGTGTGGTGCATAAACAACAAATTCTGGAACACTGAAAAGAAATTTAAAAATAAATAAAAAACAAAACAAAAACAAAAAGAAGCAAAAAAGATGCCAAATAAAGACCCTAACTCCAAGACTTAAGGAACTAGAAAAAGAACAAACTGAGTCCAAAGTTAGCAGAAAAAAAGGAATAATAAGGATTAGAACAAAAATAAATGAAATAAAGAACAGAAAATAATAGAAAAGATTAATAAAACTAAAGGTTGTTCTTTAAAGAGGTAAAAAAAAATTGACAAACCCCTAGCTATAATAACCAAGGAAAAAATAAAAAGAACCAGAATCAACACAATTATAAATTTTTAAAAAGCAGACATTACAATGGATACCACAGAAATTCAAAGGATCATAAAAGGCAACTATATGCCAACAAACTGGATGATCTAGAAGAAACAGAAAATCTCTTAGAAATTTACAATTTACAAAGACTGAATCAGGAACAAATAGAAAATCTGAATAGGCCAATTACTAGTAAGAAGATTGAATCAGTAATCAAAAATCTCCCAATGAAGAAAAGTCAAGGACCAGATGGTTTCACAGGTGAACTTTACCAGACATTTTTTTTCCCCAAGGTTTTATATATTTGACACAGAGATAGACAGCACAAGTAGGCAGACCAGCAGGCAGAGTGAGAGAGAAAAACAGGCTCTCCGCTAAGCAGGGAGCCCAATGTGGGGCTCAATCCCAGGACCCTGGGATCATGACCTGAGCCGAAGGAAGCCGCTTAACCAACTGAGCCACTCAGGTGCCCCTGAACTTTACCAGACATTTAAAGAAGAATTAAGAGCAATCTTTCTCAAACTTTCAAAAATTGAAGAGGAGGAAAAACTCCCAAACTCATTTCACAAGGCCAGCATTATCTTGATGCTAAAACCAGAAAAGGACACCACTAAAAAAGAAAAGTACTGGCCAATATAGATGCAAAAATTCTGAATCAAAGACTGGCAAACCAAAGTTAACAGCACATTTAAAGGATTGTTTATCATGATCAAGAGGGATTTATCACTGGGGTGCAAGGATGGTTTAACATACACAAATCAATCAATGTGATTCATTGCATTAATAGAATGAAAGAAAAATATCTTATGATAATCTCAATAGATGCAGAAAAAAAGCATTTTACAAAATTTAACATCCATTCATGATAAAAACTCTTAACAAACTAGGCACAGAAGGAACATATCTCAATATAATAAAGGCCTTATGACAAGCCCACAGGTAACATCATACTCAATAGTGAAAGTTTGAAAGCTTTTTCTCTAAGATCAGGAACAAGATAAGGATGTCCACTCTCATCACTCCCATTCAACATGGTACCAGAACCCCTAGCTAGAGCTATCAGGCAAGAAAAAGAAACAAAACGTACAGAATTGGAAAAGAAGATGGAAGTTGTCTCTATTTGCAGATGATAAGATTTTATATATAAAAATTTTTAAAGACTCAAGCAAAAAAATTAGATCACTCAATGAATTCAGTATAGTTGCAGTACATAAAATTAACATACAAAAATCAGTATTGTTTCTATAACACAATGAATTTTCTGGAAAAGAAAGAAATGGATCCTACTTAAAATAGCATCAAAAACAATAAAATACTTGGGAATAAATTTAACTAAGGAAGTAAAAGATCTTTACCTGAAAACTACAAGTGAAAGAATTAACACTGCTAAAATGTAAATACTACCAAAAGCTATCTGTAGATTCAATGCAATCCCTATTAAGTTTCCAATGGCATTTTTTACAGAAATATAAAAGCACTCCTAAATTGTATATGGAGCCACAAAAGACCCTGAATAGCCAAAGAAATCCTGAGAAAGAAGTACAAAGCATGAGGCATGATCAGACTTCCTAATCTCAAGCTATACTATAGAGCTATAGTCGTCAATACAGTATAGTATAGGCATAAAATCAGACATAGATACCAATGAAACAGAATGGAAAGCCAAGAAATAAATCCAAGCATATAAGGTCAATTAACAGTTGACAAAGGAACCAAGAGTACTCAATGGAGAAAAAACAGTCTTTTCCATAAATGGTGCTAGGGTCATCGGATATTCACATGTAAAGAATGAAACTGGACCCATATCACACACTATTCAAAAAAATCAACTCAAAATTAGATTAAAGACTTAAATATAAAACCTGAAACCATGAAACACCTAGAAAAAACCATAGGAATAAAGCTCATTAACATGGGTATTGGTAATGACTGTTTAGATACGACACCCAAAGCACAAGCAATAAAATACATAATAAATGAGTGGGACTACCTCAAACTAAAAAGCTACTGCACAGCAACAAAAACCTATTGAATGAAAAAAAATATTCACAAACCATACATCTGATAAGAGATTAATACCCAAAATATATAAAGAACTCATACAATTCAATAGCAAAACCAAAAGTAAATAACCCAATTAAAAATGGACAAAGGACCTGAACAGACATTTCTTCAAATAAAATATATGAAAGGTCGACAAAAGGTACGTGAAAAGGTACTGAACATCAATAGTCATTAGGTAAATTAAAATAACAATGAAATATTTTCACCTATACCTGTTAAAATGATCGTCATCTAAAAGAAGAAATAACAAATGCTGGCATGTGCATTGCTGGGACCGTAAATTGGTAAACCACTACGGAAAACTATGGAGGATCCCAAAAAATTAAAACTAGGACTACCATGATCCAGCAGTTCCACTTCTTGAACTATATCCAAAGTAAATGAAAACACTAGCTCAAAAAGATATCTTCACCCCCATGTCCATAGCAGCATTATCTATAATGGACAAGACATGGTAATACCATAAAAGTCCATCAATGGATAAATGAATAAAGAAGTTGTGAGTGTAAAAAGATATAGATCTATAGACATACATATACATATAACATGCATGTACACATACACTTACATACAGTGGAATATTATTCAACCATTAAAAAAAAAACAAGGAAATCCTATCATTTGCAACCACACGGATGGGCACTGAAGAAAGGAAGACAGTATGCTAAGTGAAATAAGTCAGATAGAGAAAGATAAATGCTGTATGACCTCACTTATATGTGAAATCTGGAAAAAAAAAAAAAAAAAAAAAAAAACCTTAGAAAAAGAGATCAGATGTGTGCTTGCCAGAGGGGAAATTGGAAGAAGGTGGCCTAAAGATACAAACTTCTAGTTATATGACAAGTAAGTACTAGGGATATAATGTACTATAGCTAACACTATATGATATATAGGAAAGTTGCTGATATAGTAAATCATGGGGTGATGTATGAAATTGTTGAATCACTATATTGTACACCTATAATGAATAAAACACTATATGTTCAAAAAAAAAAAAAAAAAACCCAAAATCGGAAGAAAGCAAAAATACCATTTCATTGAGTCATCCATTTGGTTTTTGAGTCCTCATTGCAAAAAAATATCAAGTAGACATTTTTGTCAGAAACATAAGTGGAAGATGCAAAGAATCCTAAGGCCTATCTTCTTTTGGGAATGGGATGGTACTAGGTGATCATAAAAATTAAGTCAATGAATAAGCAAAGCAATCTGGAAGTGGGAGAGAAGAGTTTTGGGTTTATTTATATACATATAAATACATCAACAGAGGTAAGAATGACTCATACTGAGCTATTGAGCTTTAAAGTCTAGTTAATGGAAAACTATAGGTGCAAAGTGCTCTTGAAGTAAATATATCCTACTCTATATTGTAGTGTGAATGAAACAATTCACACAATTAACTAAATAGACAACAATGCTAAACTAATAATTTTTAATTCAAATATTGTTACAAATGCATCATAAATATTATCATGTTATCATAGTTTAAAAAGAAAGGCAGCAATTAATCATGAAGCTGTGTTTCTGGAACTTTCCTGAGAGTTCCTAATCTCTATGTATAAGTATGCAAAATAGTTTTGCCATTCTGTCAATTGCTGAATACCATTTGTTAAATTACTACTCCTCAGTCAGCTGGTAAGTGCACACATTTTAGTTTATGAATACCAAAATTTTATTTTATTTTTTTAAAGATTTTATTTATTTATTTGACAGAGAGAGATCACAAGTAGACAGAGAGGCAGGCAGAGAGAGAGAGAGAGGGAAGCAGGCTCCCCGCTGAGCAGAGAGCCCGATGCGGGACTTGATCCCAGGACCCTGAGATCATGACCTGAGCCGAAGGCACCGGCTTAACCCACTGAGCCACCCAGGCGCCCTGAATACCAAAATTTTATAAGCCTTAATTCAGATACCTTCTGTGGCTAACAAAACCAAAATCCAATGGAATTGTGCCCTCTGAGGAGATGCCATATAAAGGACAGACTTGAATTTTGGATCTAGTTTTGACCCATCAAGAAGACCTTGTGGACCAGCAGCGGGCCACAGAATATAATTTAATCACCAATGTAAAAACTAACTATCCCCTAGTGATCTTAAATTTAAAACTCAGAACTCTCCCAAGATGAAAGGACATGCTGCTTCCATTTACTTCTTTCTATTCACAAGTCTCAGTTAGCTGTCACTGCCTTGTGCTGAACAAAACTACTCTAAACCTCTTCCACATGGCAGCCTTTTAATTAAAGATGGTGGTTTAGTCCCTGAGTCTTCTCTCCTCTGAGCATGGCTTAGGATCCCATCACATCCTGGTCACCCTCCACTGAATACAAACCTCATGCTGAGTTCGAATAGCTGAAAAAGAGAAGAGTTAGGGGAGGAAATACTTGGCAGAGAAAATGACATTAACGAAGATTCAAAGAGAAGAAAAACACCTAGTAAGTTCAGAGCAGAGTTGAGGCAAGGGTGAGAGAGGCAGTGAGGAGGCTGGCCTGCCAGGAGTGGAAGGTCGCTGAGAGCAGTTAGAGGAGACGGTGCTGGCAAGCTAGCCTGGAGCCAGACTGTGTATTGCCTGGCTGAAGAGTTTGGACTTTACTGTGTGTTTGGGGAAAGGCCAGGAAAGCTTTCGAGCACAGGAATAAAATGTTCGAAGTAGTATTTTAAGAACATTAAATCTGACAGCAGCATAAGGCTAGCCAAGAGACAAGACATTTAGTTGGAAGACAACAAAGTATTAGTGATTACAGACTTGGGCTCTGGAGCCCAACTGCCTGATATGGAATTCCTGCTCTGGTGCTTTCTGTGTGAAGGCAGTAGGCAAGTTACTCTACCACCAAGCCTGTTTCCACATCTATAAACTAGGCACAGAAATATCATTACCTACTGCAGACATTGGTTGTAAGGATTAAATGAGTTAATATGTGGAAAGCACTAGATATGCAGTACATAGTAAGTACTTAAAAATGTGAGCTTTTATTATTATCATACTTATTATCATTACTAGGCAACACTAAGTGTAACATAAGATCTTGAACTGGAGTTATAGTAAAGGGAATAGAAAGGAGAGGATTTTTTATCTGAGATTTGTTGAAAATGAAATTGCTCACCCTCCTCCATAACCTTCTTTGGTCTTGCCTCTCGTTGCTGGTCAAAGACATGGGTTTGGGTCCAAGTCTATGTGACAGCATAAAGTAATGAAAAAAAAAAAAAAACAACCTTATTTTGTAGACAGGGAATGAATTCAATTTCTATCAATAAGTCCAAACAGCCTCATTAATTTCAGACATGTTAGAGAAAGGATTATATCTACATAGACTGTATCCCTAAACTCTTGTCTCGTATACTAACTCCATGATCCCTTATACACTTCTGCTCAGCTGTTCTCAGATTCTAAAGTCTCTCCTGAGTGAGGGAGAAAAATACTGAATTTATAAATCCAAATTTAATATTTTTCCTGGTACTCTTTTGTTTAAAATGTAAGAGTTCCAAGTTCTAAACTTACTTTAGAACTTGGAAGGTTCTAAAACCTCACCATCAGAGGGAGGTAAGATGGCAGAGAGGTAGGATAACCCTAAGCCTATCTCCTCACTCAAACACAGCCAGACAAATATCAAATCATTCTGAACACCCAAGAAATCAATTGGAAGTCTTAGAGAAAAAAGTTGCACCTCTACAAACCAGAAAAGTGACCCATGGAAGGTAGGAACTGTGGAAAGCTGATCCAAGGGAGAAAACTATAGTGGATGCTCCCTAGAGGAGGGAGCCCTGACTGAAGAGAGAATTTAAGAGAAGAAGAGAAAGAGAAAAGGCATGGCATGGGGTGGGAGGTGAAAACACACGCAGGGACCTGCACAAGAAAACTACTGCTCAAAACCATTGATGGGAAAAGGAGAGGACTACACTACGACCAGTTTTCTATAAATAGCGAAGTGCATATTCTAAGGTATCAGAAGTTTGTGACACAGGTTGTGCTTGGGGAACAGGGCGGCGCTCTGGTGGGAGAGCAGAGCTGAGCCAGAGCAGTGGGCAGCCTGAGAATCTCCAGGGTAACAGGAGAAGAAGCAGTTCACCTGCTTGGAGTGCATTTGGAAGAGGTGATATGGCCCCTCCTTGGGCACAAGACCATGTGGGTGCCATCAAGCTGTCCCTCCCCCAGTATGGAATAAGGACACTAGCTGAGGGCTACAAAACCTGGCCCCAACTGTGTGTTACAATTCACCATAAACTCTGAACTGCTGCAAGGTTCCACCACTACCTTCTGCTACTAATCAGCACCAGCCACAATGCAGGGAAACCCTCCCCCAGAGGATCAGTACCTATAGATGCTGCAAGTGTGGGTTTTTTTTTTTAATTTATTTATTTATTTGACAGAGAGAGAGAGAGAGAGAGAGAGAGAGCACAAGCAGGCAGAGAGGGAGGCAGAGGCAGAGAGAGAAGCAGGCTCCCCACTGAGCAAGGAGCCCGATGCGGGGCTCGATCCCAGGACCCTGAGACCACGACCCGAGCCGAAGGCAGCGGCTTAACCCACTGAGCCACCCAGGCGCCCCTAGTGTGGGGTTTTGAAACACAGCCATCCTGAGATTAAAACACAGGACTGCTGCACCATTTGGCAGGTGGACAGCTCTGACACAGGGTAAAGGTGGGAATCTGACAGAAACCAGGGACACAGGAGGAACCATTATTTGCACGTCTGTGAGTGCTCACTAAAGAGGAATGGCATGCATTTCCTATTCTGGAGATGAGAGAACCAGCAAAGTCATTTTCTCCCCACACCCGCCAGCTTGATCCACCTCAGTGAGCTAAACAGCACCACCAAGTGGAGAATGGAGCCACCACACTAAACCCACCCCATTCCCCATCCTGCAGGCACATCTCCACTGGGGCAATTCCACCTCAGAATCAGAGCCCAGGTACTTTTCCAGGAAGACCAGCACAAACCCCTCTCCCACACCAAGTCCACTAATTATAGGGTGCTGCAAAACTTCAGCTCTAGGGGAAATAGGATCTAGCATCATACTTTGGTGGGGGGAGGGGTTCTTTGATTGTTGTTTGTTTCTGTTCAGGTTTATTTTTGGTTTTGTTTTTGTTTTTGTCTGGTTTTGTTTGTTTGTTTTTTTGTTTGTTTTTTGGAAATACAGCCATTTCATTTCTTTATATTATTTTATATATTTTTTTAATTTTTTATTTTTTTCTCCTTTTTCCTTTTCTTTCTACATTCTTTATAACAAGCTTCTCGTAACAAGCAGACCAAAACACACCTAGGATCTAGCTTTCTTTATGTATTTTATTTTATCTTATTTAATTTTTAAAATTTTTTTATTATTTTCCCCCCTCCAAAATGACAAGATGGAGGAACTCACCCCAAAAGAAGGAAGGAAGTATGACCAGAGAGTTAATCAATGCAGATATAAGTAAGGTGTCTGAACAAGAATCTAAAACAATTATGAAGATACTAGCTGGGCTTGAAAAAAAGCACAAGACACTAGCGGGGCACCTGGGTGGCTCAGTCAGTTAAGTGTCTGCCTTCAGCTCAGGTCATGATCCCAGGGGCCTGGGACTGATCCCCACACCAGGCTCCCTGTCAGTGGGGAGCTTGCTTCTCTCTTTCCCTTTCCCTCTCCTGCTCCCCCTGCTTATTCTCTCTCTCTCTCTCTCTCTGTCAAATAAATAAAATCTTAAAAAAAAAAAAAACCACTAGGAATCCCTTACTGCAGAGATAAAAGAACTAAAATCTAGTCAGGCCAAAATTAAAAATACTTTAACTGAGATGCAAACCCAAATGGAGACCATAAAAATGAGGAGGGATGATTCAGAGGAACAACCAGTGATATAGAAGATAAAATTATGGAAAATAATGAAGTTGAAAGAAGAGTGAAACTAAGGTCATGGATCATGAAGGAAGACTTAGGGAACTCAGTGTCTTATTAAAACAGAATAATATTTGTATCATAGGACTCCCAGAAGAAGAGAGAAAACAGAGACGCCTGGGTGGCTCAGTTGGTTAAACAGCTGCTTTCGGCTCAGGTCATGATCCCGACGTCCTGGGATCGAGTCCCACATCAGGTTCCTTGCTCAGCAGGGAGTCTGCTTCTCCCTCTGTCTCTGCCTGCCACTCTTAGTCTGCCTGTGCTCACTCTCTCTGACAAATAAATAAAATCTTTAAAAAAAAAAAAAAAGAAGAGAGAAAACGGGACAGGTTTATTCAAGTAAATTATAGCTGAGAAATTCCCTCATCTGAGGGAAGAACACAGGCATCAAAAACCAAGCAGCACAGAGAATTCCCATTAAATTCAACAAAAGCCAACCATCACCAAGGCATATCAAAGTCAAATTCACAAAATAGATGAGGAAAGAATCCTGAAAGCAGCAAGGGGAAAAAAGTCCTTAACCTACAAGAGAAAACAGATCAGATTCACAGCAGATCAGTCCACAGAAACTTGGCAGGCCAGAAGAAAGTGGAAGAATCCACTCAAAGTGCTAAATGGGGAAAAATATGCAGCCAAGAATTCCTTATCCAGGAGGCTGTCTTTCAGAATAGAAGAAGAGATAAAGTTTCCCAGACAAAGACTAAAGGAGTTCATGACCACTTAACCAGCCTTACAAGAAATATTAAGGGGGGGGGCACCTGGGTGGCTCAGTGGGTTAAGCCTCTGCCTTCAGCTCAGGTCATGATCCCAGGGTCCTGGGATCGAGCCCCACATTGGGTTCTCTGCTCAGCAGGGAACCTGCTTCCTCCTCTCTCTCTGCCTGCTTCTCTGCCTACTTGTGATCTCCGTCTGTCAAATAAATAAATAAAATCTTTAAAAAAAAAAAAAAAAGAAATATTAAGGGGGATTCTCTGAGTGGAGAAAAAAACACCAAAAGCAACAAAGACCAGAAAGGACCAGAAAACATCACCAGAAACACCAACTCTACAGATAACACAATGAACTAGATTCATATCTTTCAATAATCACTCAATGTAAATGGACTATATGCTCCAATCAAAATACATAGGGTATCAGAATGGATTAAATAGACAATATCCATCTATATGTTGCCTACAAGGGATTCATTTTAGACCTAAAGAGAGATTGAAAGTGAGGGGATGAAGAACCATCTATGATGCAAATGGATGTCAAAAGAAAGCTAGAGTAGCGATACTTACTTATATCAGATAAAATAAATTTTAAAACAAAGACTGTAACAAGAGATGAAGGGTATTATAACTGAGGGGTCTATCCATCAAGAAGATCTAACAGATCTTGGGGAGCATTCAAATATATAAATCCAATTAATAATAAATATAAAGAAACTCATTGTTAATAATATAAAAATAGTGAGGGACTTTAACACCCCACTTGCAGCAATGGACAGATCATCTAAGCAGAAAATCAACAAGAAAACAATGGCATTGAATGTCACAGTGGACCAGATAGACTTAGCAGATATATTCAGAACATTTCATCCTAAAGCACCAGAGTACACATCGTTTTTTGAGTGCACATGGAAGATGTGCCAGAACAGATCATGTACTGAGTCACAAATCAGGCCTCAACAAGTACAAAAATAATGAGATCATACCATGTATTTTTTCAGACCACAACACTATGGAACGTAAAGTCTACCACAAGAAGAAATTTGGAAAGTCCTCAAATACATGGAGATTAAAGAGCATCCTACTACAGAATAAATGGGTTAACCAGAAAATTAAAGAAAAATTTAAAAATACATGGAAGCAAATAAAAATGAAAACACTACAATCCAAAACCTTTGGGACACAGCAAATGCAGTCCTAAGAGGGAAGTATACTGCAACACAGGCCTACCTCAAGAAGCAAGTGAAGTCTCAAATATATAACCTAACCTTAACATCTAAAGGAGTTAAAAAAGGAACAGCAAATGAAGCCTAAGGCCAGCAGAAGAAGGGAAACAATAAAGATTAAAGCAGAAATAAACAGTATAGAAACAGACAAAAATCAATAGAACAAAACGACAAAATTAATAACTGGTTCCTCACAAGAATTAATAAAATTGACAACCCCCTAGCCACTCTTATGAAAAAGAAAAGAGAAAGGACCCAAATAGATAAAATCATAAATGAAAGAGAAGAGATTACAAACAATTATAAGAGAATAGTATGAAAAATTATATGCCCACAAACTGGGCAATCTGGAAAAATTGGGCAAATTCCTAGAAACTTACAAACTACAAAAACTGAAACAAGATGAAGTAGAAAAACTAAACAGACCTGTAACTACCAAAGAAATTGAATCAGGAATCAAAAATCTCCCAACAACTGAAAGCCCTGAGCCAGATGGCTTCCCAGGTAAATTCTACTAGACATTTAAAAAAGAGTTAATACCTGTTATTCTGAAACTGTTCCAAAAAATAAGAATGGGAGGAAAACTTCCAAACTCATTCTATGAAGCCAGCATTCCCTTGATCCCAAAACCAAAGACCCCAATAGTAAGAAGAATTATAGGCCAATATCCCTGATGAATATGGACACAAAAATTCTCAATAAAATACTAGCAAATCAAATTCAACAGTGCATTAAAAGGATTATTTACTACAAGTGGGATTTATTCCCGGGCTGCAGGGGTGATTCAATATTTGCAAATCAATCAACATTATAAATCACATTAATGAAAGAAAGGATAAGAATCATATGATCCTGTCAATAGATGCAGAAAAAGCATCTGACAAAACACAGCATCCATTCTTGATAAAAATCAACAAAGTAAGGATAGATGGAACACATCTCAACATCATAAAGGCCATAGAGGAAAGATCCACATCTAATTTTATCCTCAATGGGGAAAAACTGATAGCCTTTCCCCTACAGTCAAGAACAAGACAAGGATATCCAGTCTCAGCACTGTTATTTAACAAAGAACTAGAAGTCTTAACCTCAGCAATCAGACAACAAAAAGAAATAAAAGTCATCCAAACTGGCAAGGCAGAAGTCGAACTTTCACTATTTGCAGATGTCACGATGCTCTATGCAGAAAAACCAAAAGATCCCACCAAAAAATTGCTAGAACTAATACATGAATTCAGCAAAGTTGTAGAATATAAAATCGATGTGCAGAAATATGTTGCATTTCTATACACCAATAATGAAGCAGCAAAAAAAGAAATCAAGGAATCTATCCCATTTACAACTGCACAAAAACCAGTAAGATACCTAAGAATAAACCTAACTAAAGAGATAAAAGGTCTGTACTCTGAAGACTAAAGAACATTTATGAAAAAAAAAAAAAATGAAGAGGATGCAAAGAAATAGAAAAGCATTCCATGCTCATGGATTAGAAGAAGAAACATAATTAAAATGTCTATACTACCCAAGACAACCTACACATTTAATGCCTATCAAAATAACACCAGCATTTTTCACAGAGCTAGAACAAACAATCCTAAAATTTGTACGGCTCCACAAAAGACCCTGAATAGCCAAAGCAACCCTGAGAAAGAAAAACAAAACTGGAGACATCACAATTCCAGATTTCAAGCTATATTACAAACCTGTAGTCATCAAGACAGTATGGCATTGGCACAGAAACAGACACACTGATCAATGAAACATAATAAAGGACACAGAATTGGAGCCACAACTATATGGTTTATCTCTCTTTGACAAAGCAGAAAAGAATATCCAATGGGGGGAAAAAAAAAAAAAAAAAGACAGTCTCTTCAAAAAATGGTGTTGGGAAAACTGGAGAGCAACATGCAAAAGAATGATGTTGGACCACTTTCTTACACCATACACAAAACTAAATTTAAAATGGATGAAAGACCTAAATGTGAGACAGGAAACCATCAAAATCCTAGAGGAGAACACAAGCAGTAACCTCTTCAACATTGGTCATAGCAGCTTCTTACTAGACATATCACTGGAAGCAAGTGAAACAAAAGCAAAAATGAACTATTGGGACTTCATCAACATAAGAAGCTTCTGCACAGAACAGAAAATAATCAACAAAACTAAAAGGCAGCCTAAAGAATGGAAGAAGACATTTGCAAACAACATATCACATAAAGGATTAGTATCCAAAATCTATAAAGAACTTCTCAAACTCAATACCCAAAAAACAATCCAGTTAAGAAATGGACAAAAGACATGAACCGACACTTGTCCAAAGGAGACATCCAGATGGCTAACAGACATATGAAAAGATGCTCAACATCACTTATCATCAGGAAAATACAAATCAAAACCATGATGAGATACCACCTCACACCTGTCAGAATGGTTAAAATTAACAAGATAGGAAGTAACAGGTGTTGGCAAGGATGCAGAGAAAGGGGAACCATCTTACACTGTTGGTGGGAATGCAAACTGTGGTGCAGCCACTCTGAAGAACAGTATAGACGTTCCTCAAAAAATTAAAAATAGAACTAACCTGTGATCCACCAATTGTATTACTAGGTATTTACCCAAAGGATAAAAAATACAGATTCAAAGGGGTACATGCACCCTGACATTTATAGTAGCATTATCAACAATAGCCAAGAGAGCCTAAATGTCCATCAACAGATGGATAAAGATGGTGTATATACATACAATGGAATATTACTCAGCCATCAAAAGGAATGAGGTCATGCCATTTGCAACAACATGGATGGAGCTAGAGTGTATTATGCTAAGTGAAAAAAGTCAGTCAAAGACAGACAAATACCATATGGTTTCACTCATACTTGGAACCTAAGAAAGAAAACAGATGAATGTATGAGGAGAGTGAGGTGAGAGAGGGAAATAAACCTTAAAAGACTCTAAATGATAGAAAACAAACTTGTAGCATTGCTGGAGGGGAGGTGGTTGGGGGGTATTAAGGAGGGCACTTGTGACGAGCCCTGGTGTCATATGTAAGTGATGAATCACTGAATTCTACTCCAGAAACTAATAATGCACTGTATATTAAGTAAAATATAAATAAATTTTAAATAAATAAATAAAACCTCCCCATCATTCACTAGCTACATAATTTAATTTTCAGCTTAACCTGTGGGATTAGGGTTTAAATTATTTAAACTAACTTATTAACATACTATGTATAGTTCCCCATGAAACAGAAGTATTACCTATAAAAACTTTCACATTGACTTGTGTTTCCTTTTTAACCACGTCCTCATTTCTTTTACCGTTAGTTAAGTTTATGCAGCCTAAAAATTAAAATTCCTGAAAAATTAACTACATCTAACTTCTGCAATGCCAAAGCTTTACTACCCTTCACACCCAAGAACCAAAACAGCATTAGAGGAAATGAAGTAGAATTGGTATTTATTAGTTGGCAATATTATATAGTTGGAGAAATTCCAGGAGAAAAGTAAGGCTTAGCATTTAGAAACACCAGTTAGAAAAGAATTTGCCTCACAGCAATTCCAGGGGAAAAAGGAAGAGGTTGTGTGTTGACTTAGGAAAAGCATCTAAAAAGAATACCAGTTCTCTTAATGTGTAGGGAAATTTAAAAATATTTACGTCTCTTATGTTTTAGTATTATGCATTATCCATATATTGTACATATTTTATACTAGTGGCTGACATCTTCTTAAAAAAAAAAAATTCTGACCTACTATTCTGACTTGAAAATGCTGAGAAAAAATTGTTCCCACCAAATTAACCTTATACATTCTTCCACTTCTCTACATTTATATTCATATTTCAGATTCATATGTTAACTTGGTCCCCATACAATACCCACTCTACTCTGCACCCTGTTCAGACAATTTTTTTTAAAGATTTTATTTATTTATTTGACAGACAGAGATCACAAGTAGGCAGTGAGGCAGGCAGAGAGAGGGGGAAGCTGGCTCCCTACTGAGCAGAGAGCCTGATGCGGGGCTCGATCCCAGGACCCTGAGATCATGACCTGAGCCGAAGGCAGAGGCTTAACCCACTGAGCCACCCAGGCACCCCTGTTCAGCCACTTTTTATGTTTATATATATACATGCCAATCCATATGCTCATCATACACCATGGACTTCATGCTGAGTCAGCACAAGGTGGGCACAAAGTAATAAATAGACAGTTTTCGTCAGTGAAGAAAGCCAATGTAAGACTAGCAATTACCTCCCCCACTTTTCTTTCTTGCCGTCTTGCAGGTCAAGCCTTTATCAATAACTAACAATAGGGCTTCCACAAATAAGGATCTGGAAGCTCAGAACAGGTCAATGATGTCAAAACTTGCCTTAAAACAGGAGCTAGGTAAGTGATCTTTAGAGGTGACTTTAATTGCTAAGACACAGATTCTCTATCTATGGTTTTTCAGACCATTTCTGGAATTTTTAACACTTGGTGGTATTACAGAAAGACTGTCTAGGTGAAGTTGGAATCTCTACTCCGTATCTGGCCATGTTCACTCTGTTACAACCGGGGGCTTGGAACCAAACTGAGGCTCGTCAGTAAAATAAGGATAGCAATAGAATCGAATTCATAAGGATGTTCTCAGCGCTAATGTGGTCATTTGTATCAAGGGCTCAGCACAGCGCCTGGCTCATGGGAAGTGCTCAGTAAATGTCAGCCATTTTTTGATTAACAAGAGATGGTTGAGTTTTTCCCCAGCTTGATCTCAATAACTATTCACTGTAACAGAGTAGCTGCCACATCAAATTATTCTAGTAGAGCAACAACAGCCCTTCCTTTTAGGTGGCAGGGACAGAATAGACACCTTAATAACTTGCAGGTCTCACCCAGATGAAGTTGAGTCCTGTCACTTAAAAAATGTAAGAATTTATACTGTCTTATACGTGTGCTCTAAGTTCTGAAAGCAAAGACAGAAAACAGAGAGTGAGAATAAGAGTTAAATTAAAGATCTCCTACCACAGACCTCCACATCTGCAAGAATAGGGGCTCTACTAAATTGCCAGGTCACTCCAGGACAAGGGCTGTGGTGATGGGAAATTTAAATCAATGGGCGACATCACTGTCAAGCTGCTACTTGGTAGTTTTAAATAAATTCCATTAGAGAAATCTCCACGTTTTGGAAAAGAGCAAATGTCAGTACTTTCTACCAAATTAGAAAGGAGAAAAGAAGAATGACCCTGCAAATGATAGATAAGTCAGCTTAATGTCACAAACCCTGGGTGACACTGGAGCAGATCATCAAATGATCGATTTATAATCACTCAGAAAATTAAGAGCTAACAAGTGCAATCAAATAGCTTAGGGAGCTACAAATTATACCACATTAATTTAACACAAGGGCAGTTTATCTAAACAATGGCAGCTGGCATGAGAGAGCCAGAGAGAAGTCTCTCCTGAGCTCAGTGAAACTTCCAGAGTCTCAGCCTCGGGAGGTTTTCAGAGGCAAACCAGGAGGACATGGTCTGGATCACAGAACTCTCAGGCAGTTTGTTTGTCCTTAACCCACTGTGACTTAACGGGGTTACTGGTTCCAGAAAAAGTACTAGAGCCTATTTCCATCCTTTACTGACACAGCTGGACACCAAAGTGTAATGGAGTAGCTACTATGTGCTAGGAATTATGCACAGATTATCGATAATCTTCCTCCTTCCTCACTTCCTCAACAACACTGCAAAGTAGTTATTTCCTTCACTTGGAAATGGAAAAATACAAATCTGAGAGGGACAAATAAGAGTTGCCCAAGGCCATATAGTTGGTAAGTGGCAGAGCTAAGGCTCACACTCAAGTCTGTGTCTCCAGAATCTGGGCCAATGTGAATTGTCAAAACCATAATTTATAACAAGTAATCATAAGCTCCTTCCTTGGAAAGGTGAATCAAAATAATCCATTTATTTTTCTCATACCTCAGGCTATAGAATTTGGTTAAGATGATAGTCAATGATAATCTTAAAGAGAGGAAACAAAGAAGAAACGTGCAGTTTGTACAGAAGGGAAGGTAGTATCAGACACTCAGCCCTAATTTTCAGATGATGGTGAGAGAAGGGAAGGAAAGGGTGCAGAAAACTTTACATCCTAATTTGTGGGTAAATGTATATCAATTAGAGTATCACTTCCTGCTGCTCCACTGACTGTCTATTTGGCTGCCTCCTCCCCAACAAGAGCCGGACACAAACAAACACACTTTGAAATCTGAGACAATTATTCCTATGTGCCATTCTCTTTAGATGGTCCTGGTACAGTAGTGTCAGTTAATTTAAAGAAAGATAAGCATAAAATGTAAAACAGCATAGGTCTTGGAATACTAACATTAAAAAATGCATTATAGGGGCGCCTGGGTGGCTCAGTGGGTTAAAGCCTCTGCCTTAGGCTCAGATCATGATCCCAGGGTCCTGGGATCGAGCCCCGCATGGGGCTCTCTGCTAAGTGCAGAGCCTGCTTCTCTCTCTCTCTCTCTGCCTGCCTCTCTGCCTACTTGTGTTCTCTGTCTGTCAAATAAATAAATAAAATCTTTTAAAAAATGCATTATAGATCTAGTTCCAATTTTTCATTTTATAGGTAGAGAGCCTAAGATTCAAAGAGGTTAAGTCACGACTTACCCATGATCACACAGATTTTCCCCAGGACGAGAACAAGGTACTCTGATCTGCTATCTCAGTGCTTTTCCACCACAGCTAAGAAACAAGAAACTGACTCCAGAGTAAATGAATGAATGAATGAACACATGATTCAAAATTTCTCTTTCTCTTTCACACACACACATACACACACATACTCTCTACAAATAAAAATAAACAGCTACTAATAATGAACAGTTATGGGGTGCCTGGATGGCTCAGTGGGTTAAAGCCTTTGCCTTCAGTTTGGGTCATGATCCCAGGATCCTGGGATCAAGCCCCACATCAGGCTCTCTGCTCAGCAGGGAGCCTGCTTCCTCCTCCCTCTCTGCCAGCCTCTCTGCCTACTTGTGATGTCTGTCTGTCAAATAAATAAATGAAATCTTTAAAAAAAATAATGAACAGTTACAAAAAATGAACAGTTACTAGTAATATTAGCAGATATTAACCAATTACAGCAAGGGATTTTGAAAGAAAATACAGTCCTTTGAAAGAAAAATAAGGTAATAGATTCCAGAGATTCCAGGGTGTAACAAAAGTAACATGATGACCAAGGGCCCAGATACAATTTTTCCTTTATATGGTAAAATGCTTTTAGAAGATTGTGCAATTTGTTCCCCAAACTTTAAAAAAGAAGTGGTTCAGCTGGAGAGAATTCAGAAAAAAGGAACAGATGATTAACCTTTTTGTGTAAGATCTACTTTTCTTCCTATTAAATAAATCAAGGGTAAAAAGGGGATGGCTTGAGTACCTGATTCAATTTGGTGATAAAAGTGAACTGGATGAGAGGGACAAGATTTGAGATGTCGAAAAGAGATTTAGGTTATTCATAACAACAACAGCAAAAAAGGGTCCTGACCATCCAGATAATGATGCTCTGGAAAGGTCTATATGGGAGTCCCAGAATCATCAACCTAGAAGCACTTGTCCCTGCTTGAAAGAGACATAGGAAGGTTGTGTGGGGTGAGGACAGGAGCAGAAGAGTGCTGGGCCACCCAGTGTCCTGGGCACCTGAAGAGGTGAGCACCACAAGAGAGTAACGCTAGTAAGTCAGAGGAGTCCCCTGGCCGAAGGACAGTGACTGATGGGGAAACTCACTCCTCAGGATGTCTGGGGCAGTTGACACTGGTGGTGGCTAGTGAAAGCTTTGCAGAACTGAGCTTGGATCTTGAGAAAAGAGAATGGGAAAGGAAGAGCAGAAAAAAAAACATACAAAAACGTACAATCTGCAGACTGAGAAACTGGAAGATGAACTGAGGTGCAGAATGCTTTCAAGCTCCTCTTAGCCCCCAGTCCTCCTCCCCAAGAGAAATGCTTAGGGCCTCTTTAGGTAACATCCAAAGTACACACACAGTAGGCACCCTCCAAATCCTGCTAAAAACATCCAATAAGGAGAGGAACTAACACTTCAGTGATCCTGTGACAGATGCTAAGCTCAGTACTCCAGCACTTATTCCATCTCTCACTCAGGTCTCCCTGCAATCTGAGCAATACAGGCTTTATCTTTTTTTTTTAATAATTTTTAATTAAGTTATATTGGTCATCATACAGTACATCATTAGTTTTTGATGTAGTGTTCCATGATTCATTGTTTGCATGTAACACCCAGTGCTCCATACAATACATGCCTTCCTTAATACCCAGCACCAGGCTAATCCACCTCCCCACATCCTCCCCTCTAAAACCCTCAGTTTGTTTCCCATAGTCCATAGTCTTTCATGGTTTGTCTCTCCCTCTGATTTCCCGCCCCTTCATTTTTCCCTTCCTTCTCCTAATGTCCTCCATGCTATTCCTTATGTTCCACAAATAAGTGAAACCATATGATAATTGACCTTCTCTGCTTGGCTTATTTCACTTAGCATAATTTCCTCCAGTTCTATCCATGTTGATGCAAATGGCGGGTAGTCGTCCTTTCTGATGGCTGAATAATATTCCATTGTATATATCAATCATATCTTCTTTATCCATTCATCACTTGAAGGGCATCTCAGCTCCTTCCACAGTTTGGCTATTGTAGGCATTGCTGCTATGAACATTGGGGCTCATATGCCCCTTTTTTTTCACTACATCTATATCTTTGGGGTAAATACCCAGTAGTGCAATTGCTGAGTCTTGGGGTAGCTCTACTTTTAACTTTTTGAGGAACCTCCACACAGTTATTCCAAAGTGGCTGTACCAACTTGCATTCCCTCCAGGAGTGTAAGAGGGCCCCCCTTTCTGCACAACCTCTCCAACATTTGTTGTTTGTTGCCTTATCAATTTTTGTCATTCTAACTGGTGTAAGGTAGTATCTTAGTTGCTTTCCTATACACTAACAATGTAACTGTAGAATGAGAAGTCAGGGAATCAATTCCATTTACAATAGCACCAAAAAATTTAAGATTTCTTGGAATAAACCTAACCAAAGAGGTAAAGGATCTATATTCTAGAAACTACAGAACCCTTCTGAAGGAAATTAAAGAACAAAAAGATGGAAAACATTCCATGCTCACGGATTAGAAGAATAAAGATGGTCAAAATGTCTATGCTGCCCAAAGCAATCTATACTTTCAACACCACCCAGATCAAAATACCATCGACATTTTTCTTTTGTTTTTGTTTTTGTTTTTCCATCGGCATTTTTCAAAGTGCTGGAACAAACAATCCTAAAATTTGTATGGAACCAGAAAAGACCCTGAATTGCTAAGGAAATGTTGAAAAAGAAAAACAAAGCTGAGGACATCACATTGCCTGATTTTAAGCTATATTACAAAATTGTGGTCACCAAGACAGTATGGTACTGGCACAAAAGCAGACACATAGATCAATGGAACAGAATATAGACCCTCAACTCTATGGTCAAACAACTTTAACAAAGCAGGCAAAAATATCCAATGGAAAAAAGACAGTCTCTTCAATAATAAGTGGTGCTGGGAATTCTACATATAGAAGAATGAAACTCAACCATTCTCTTACACCATACACAAAGATAAACTCAAAATGGATGAAAGACCTCAATGTGAGACAAGAATCCAACAAAATCCTAGAAGAGAATAGAGGCAGCAACTTTTAGACATTGGCCACAGCAACTTCTTTCAAAACACGTCTCCAAAGGCAACGGAAACAAAAGCAAAAATGAACTTTTGGGACTTCATCAATATAAAAAGCTTCCACAAGGCAAAGGAAATAGTCAATAAAACAAACAACCCATGGAATGGGAGAAGATATTTACAAATGATGGTACAGATAAAAAAGTCTGGTATCCAACATCTATAAATAATTTCTCAAACTCAATACCCAAAAAGCAAATAATCAGGGCCACCTGGGTGGCTAAGATGGTTAAGCATCTGCCTTTGGCTCAGGTCATGATCCCAGGATCCTGGGATCGAATCCTGCATCAGGCTCCCTGCTCTGTTCCTGCCTCTCTCTCTCCATCTCTCATGAATAAATAAATAATATCTTTTCAAAAAAAAGTCAAAAAATGGACAGAAGACATGAACAGACACTTCTCCAAAGAAGTTTGTATGTCACAAATGGCTAACAGACACATGAAAAAATGTTCAACATCATCAGCCATCCGGGAAATTCAAATACATTCTTTATCTTTTCCTTTTCATAGGTGAAGTTCAAAGAGTCTGTCCCTTGACCAAAGTCAAAAAACTAGGAAATGATAAGAGCTGAAATTTGAACCTATATCTAATGTCAGATTTTTTTATTCACTGAGACAATAAACCAGGTATATTTTTTAGGCCCTGATTCACTAAGCTAATGATTATGATCAAAATATATACTTTCCTCTGTGTTTTGTTCTCTTTTCTTTTTCTTTCCCACGTGAAGCTCAAGAAAAATCAGATAGAAAAGAGAAGACTATCTTGGAAAATGAGATACAAGACTTTTTGATACAGATGGAACTTCTTGAAAGTACTCAGAATTTTAAAGTTAGCTCTCTTGGGTGTTCTTTTTAATATGCACGTCACAGCTGATAAGGTGTCAGCAGGAAGGAATCATACAATACTTACAGCAGACATCTGAAGAACATAATTGCCCCAGCTGACATGTGTGACTGCTCTTTCATTATCATGTCAAGAGGACAGTTCAGCTTATAAATTGTTTGCAGTGAAAATAAAATAGGAAGCACTTGCTTAAAGTTTATTATAGCCTTTTAGAGTAACATAATTATGGTTATAAAGTGTTCTTCCTTGGTGTGAACATTTTATTTGTTCTTCAGAGGGTTTCTTTAAGATCAGAAAAGAAAATGTTATTTTGGTAGATGTTAAGCATAAAAGTTCCATTCATGGAAACTTTACCTGAATGTTCAATCATATTCTCTGGAGGACGTAGGCATCCAGGACCTGCTGTGCACTCTTACACAAATTAAGAACATCTTAGCATGTTGCCTTGTTGCAATTTTCCTGGGATATCAAGAACCCAAACTAATCTTCAGGACCAGCATCAATCTGCAGTAGAATTTAAAGTGAGAAAGGAATGGGATTCTGTAATTGCACTACTGGGTATTTACCCCGAAGATACAGATGTAGTGAAAAGAAGGGCCCCAATGTTCATAGCAGCCACGGCCATGGTCACCAAACTGTGGAAAGAACCAGGATGCCTTTCAACGGATGAATGGATAAGGAAGATGTGGTCCATATACACTATGGAGTACTATGCCTCCATCAGAAAGGATGAAAACCCAACTTTTGTATCAACATGGATGGGACTGGAAGAGAGTATGCTGAATGAAATAAGTCAAGCAGAGAGAGTCAATTATCATATGGTTTCACTTATTTGTGGAGCATAACAAATAGCATGGAGGACATGGGAAGATGGAGAGGAGAAGGGATGAGGGAAATTGGAGGGGGAGATGAACCATGAGAGACTATGGACTCTGAAAAACAATCTGAGGGTTTTGAGGGGGGGCGGGTGGGAGGTTAGGGGAGCCTGGTGGTGGGTATTAAGGAGGGCACATATTGCATGGAGCACTGGGTGTGGTGCATAAACAATGAATTCTGTTACACTGAAAAGAAATTAAATTAAAAGAATAGATCAATTAAAAAAATGTTCTGAGAAGAACAAAACAAAAACTTTAAAAAAAAAAAAAAGGGGAATGGGATTTGTTAGCGTCAGGATTGAGGCTGCTTTAATCCCCAAAAAGACAAGACAAGCCAAGAAAAAGCTTCCACACGTGCTAAAATGAAAGGGCCCTGGGATGGGCAACCCCAAAAATCCATCATTGGATCTTCACTGTGAATTGATTTCAGGTTATATTTAGTTTTTACACAATTCTAAGGACTAGAAGAGGCTAGGGACCACCTTGTCCAGACTTCATTTCACAGATGAAATAACTAAGATGCTCAAGGTTGTATGCTTTGTTCGGGATGATAGAAGGTAGAACCAGGAGGCAGATCCAGGACTCCTACTCCAAATTCAATCATGTCTCATCTAAAGGGCAGGAATCACTGGATACCTAGGAGAAGACAAAGGGGAAAATAGGAATCAAGCAAAATTTGGTGCTCCTCATCTCTCTGCTCCCTGTGATGAGTGAAATGAGAAGACACTCATGTGAGAAATTTCTAGGAAATAAGCTCTCCATGAACATGTGGTGTATGTTACAATGCCTGTATTCTGTTGCTCAGAACTCAGTCACACAGCCTCAACCAACTTCTAGAGAAAAGTCACTTAGCTATATAGTCAGGAGGTGAAGGAAATTGGTCTGGATAAATAGCAATCTCCTTGAAATGTTCTAGTTCCTAGCATTTCATGACATTTTTGTTTTCTTATTCTTAGATCAGAAATCACTGATTGAAGAGGAAGCCAGATCCGCTTGAGAAAAACCATGTAATCCACCATAAGTTCATACAATGAATACTCCCCCAGTTCTTCCCCCAAAAGATCTGAAGCCATTTATTAGGGTAACTTTACACCAGGAAAAGGAATGTCCAAAATATACAAATTTTTTTTGAGGAATGTGAGATACAGTATCAGAGCTGCCACTGATAATAAGAAACCCAAAATGTCATGATAATTCTCTGGGCAAGGTGAATGTCTATGGAGGCTGGGTGATAAACAGAGTGTTATACTAATATCATTTTAGAGAGGGCTCAATAGAGCTTCAGACCTGCCCTATGGTTATTGCTCAGTTCCAGTGTATAATTGGATAGATATACTTAGCTCCTAGATGAATCCTCATATTTGTTATCCAGTTTATGGAATAAGAGCTAGTATGCTAGGAAAAGCCAAGTGGAGGCCTCTAAAACTGCCCTAGCCTTGATTCAGAGTGACTCACAAACAATACCATATCCCAAAAGGAATTTCAGAGGTTAGCACTACCCTCCAACACTTAAGGAAAATAAGGCTGGTACTCTCCATATTCCCCCCCATCAGTGTTTAGACACCTGAGAAAACAAGACAAAATGTGACAGCCAACAGTGGCCTACCATAAGCTTAAACAGGAAGACCCTCAGTGCAAATGCTATTTCCAGATACAGCATCTCTATTGGAGCAAAACAAAATGGTCTCAGGTACCTGTTCTGCTCTTACTGATCTAACAATGTATTCTTCTCTAACTCCATCCATAGAGAGGATAAAAAGATCAAAAGAAAGGCAAGGACAGAATTATACTTTAACTGTCCTGTCCAAACTAATGCATATTCTCTGTCAAAATATATTCCACAAGCCCTTGATCATTGAGATACTACACAGAAAATATTAGCATTCCTCTAAATTGATGACATTATACTAACTGCACTCATATGGCAAATACTACTGTTGCCCTACAAAGATACATTATGATGGAAGGTACAAGAAAAACCCTATGAAGATACAGGATTCTGCCATATCCATGAGGTTTTAAGGAATGCTGTGGTGTAGGGCATATTACATCCCCTCTAAGATAAAAGACACATTCCTTCAACATGCATTTCCTATAATAATTGTCTGATCATCTCATTGAATTTTGGAGGTAGTATACATTATACTTAGAAATATTAGTAGTAGGGATGCCTGGGTGGCTCAGTTGGTTAAGCCACTATTTTCGGCTCAGGTCATGATCCAGGAGTCCCGGGATTCAGTCCCACATCAGGCTCCTAGCTCCGCGGGGAGTCTGCTTCTCCCTCTGACCTTCTCCCCTCTCATGTTCTCCCTCTCCAATAAATAAATAAAATCTTTAAAAAAAATTAGTAGTATACATCACGCCTGATCCATGTTGCCAGGTGACTCAAGAAATAAGACAGTTTTGAGTGAAATACAGGCTATGGCACAAGTTTCCTTACCACTCAAGTTGTATGATCCAGATGATCTTTGGTTGCTACAAGGTTTCCATAGCAGGATATCATGGATGTGTAAAATCCTTGGCAAGCCCAAATAGGAGAGGTAGAGTATATATCCCAGTAATCTGGAACATGGCCAAGCCTTCTGCAGCAGAGAACTACTCACCATTTGAAAAATAGTTTCTGGTGTGCAACTGGGCCTAAGTATAGACAGAGTGGGTCCAGAGGGCATGATTAAATTATTTGCCTAGAGCCTGCACTTCATGTCCTTGACCTCTATTTGCACTGATGCTTCTCCTTCTGCTCATGACAAACTCCTCCATGACATATCACATAGAGGTAAAATCACGCTTTTTTCCCAGATGGACTGGGGTATGAAGAAATGTGTTACTGACAGTGCAAATAAAAAGTGGCCTACTCTCACAATACAACCCCTCCTGAAGAGTGGCCCTGAAGGAGAGGAAAAAGCAAATCATGCCTATTGGGCAAATCTGTAGCCAGTACACAATGGTCCAATTTATATGGAGAGAGAAATGGCTAGAAGGAAGGATAGTCATGAAATCATGGGTAGTACTTTATGTTCCCATACCCAATGATATCAGTATAAAAGGGCAACCGTACCAACCACAGCCAAACGAGAGCAAAGAAATTCAGAACACAGTCCTCTAAGGGATGAAGGTCTGCATCATCCCACAGTCAAGGCAACGCAGACCAGCTGAAGGGCTGAATGAGGCTGAGGGAAACTGGTGGTTGAAAAGGTACATTTATTTTTTTTTTTTTAAAGATCTTGTTTATTTATTTGACAGACAGATCACAAGTAGGCAGAGAGGCAGGCAGAGAGAGGAGGAAGCAGGCTCTCCGTGGAGCAGAGAGCCCAATGCGGGGCTCGATCCCAGGACCCTGGGATCATAACCTGAAGGCCGAGGCTTTAACCCACTGAGCCACCCAGGTGCCCCTGAAAAGGTACATTTAAACATCAACTGAGACTTCAGGAAGTTGCTGTAATGGAAACTGCCTACCTCACTAACTTTTTTGTCTTAGGTTACTCAGAGATTGCATCTAGCCACCACCACGAGAGGACTTTGTGACCAATGAGACTTTTAATTCCTCTCTCAGGAGAGCATGGGTGGAATAGTGATCTCACCAAAAAAGGTGGGGGGAGAAGAGAAAGAAAAGAACTATCCCTTTTATCCCGTAGTAATATGGGAGCTGGGTACCATGGAGAGCACAATCTGCGTGATGCAAGTGAGAAGCTATTAAAGCCTGCCTGTGTACCACCCAGGTTCTTGAAACTTTCCAGACCCTTCCAGCTCTGCATGCTATCTTACCCAGCTTAAGCAGCTGCATGTCCACAGAGCCTCACCTTCTCTCTGAGCCTTGCCTCTTCTTTTTTCTCTCCCAAGTGCTGTCCTGTTGAAGCTGTTGCAGGACCTGAAGTGGTGCCCACAGGCACCAATGCACAATCAGGAAATGCAGGGAAGTTAACACTCTTGACAATGGGAAGCAAGGGTCAGTAGATAAATTCTTCCCCTATCTCCCTTTTCCCACCCAAGGACAGTTCTGAGACAAAATTTATATAACTACTCAGAGATGTGGTCCCCTGATTTGAGCAATTAATTACACTGATGGCCAGAGGGATAGCATCTTCATACAGACTCCTTCCTTGCCTGTGTTACTCACCTTGGTCCCTCACTCCTGCTACCTGAGATTGCACTTCCTAATAAAATCACAGCAGAGAAATCTCCCTGAGCTTCTGTTTTCTTGGCAACTGAGAAAGGCTAAGACAGTTACTATATTTCATGTTATTATTGTTGTTGCTGCTGTTGTTATAATGACCCCCTAATAGATTTGTTGAAAATATAATTATTAACACACTTAAACTGCTTAGAAGCAGTGCCTAAACATTGGCTATCATCATCAACATTAACCTTTATGAATACTGTTACCTCCCAGTCACATTTCCTGCCTTGGCCTCTGACCTCCTCAAACTATATTCTATAAAAATTGGACTTTTCCATAAATGAAAGGATATGCTCTAAGGTGCCCCTTCTTGCACTGATTTCAGTAGGGGAAGAGACAGAGAAAAAGTGCTAGAAGTACAAGAGAGGGTAGATTGGGACCATGATGAGGTTGCTCCCCAAAATGTCCAGACTATTCCAAACCTTGCTAATATCCCTCCCTATCCAAACTCATGCATCACTAACTGTCTACACCAAGCAAGGCTCCTTTTGATTTTATGGTGTTCTACAAAATTAATACACACATGCATACACACATGCCCATGCACACACACAAATAAGTTTTGTCTTCGTATCTCTCTTGAAGAACCTACTTAAATACTTAAATATCCCTCCTGATGTCCTGATTCAGGCTGAGCAGACTCTGGTGTTTGATTAATGTTTATTTCTTTACTTCTGGGAAGGCTGAACGGGATTTCTTCTCATTGTTCCCCCATGGCACCGTTTCTTTCCACTCTCAGTTGTTCATCTCACCTGCCCAGATTCATAACAAAGCATGAGCTACTTGTATCTAGCATTTCTTTTTTCACAATTCCATGGCTGCTTTTCTTCAATTAAATAAGACTTTTCTTAGGCAGAGAAATCTACCGTTTTATGGAAGAAGTACAAAAGAGTGCCAAAGGCTCCTAAGTCTTCATAGAATATTCTGCTCCATCCTACTGCCATCTTGGCCACTCTGGCTCGGCTGGGCACCCTGTCTTCACTGCAGAACCTGGTCTCGAACATTTCGAGAGGAATCTGTGTGTGTGAGATCAGGGGAGAGAATCGGTCAAAAGTAACAAAGCTGGCAAATATTCCCCCAAGCACCTTCAATCCCAGACTTTGTGGTCTACACTCACAGCTTTGGCTGAGTGTAGGGAGTTTACAAGTAAATGATGTGGGGTAGCAGATAAGGTCCTTCTACCTTACCCCCGCATTTTTCTATAATAATTTTACCTTGTCTGTTTCATCAGTGTTCATGTCACAAACTGTCTGCCTCTGGGACTTGATCTTGCTCTTTTAATTTTCTTTCACCATTTTCAAAATTAAAGGGATTCTATTTTTACTTTTGACCTTCCTTCTTCCTGCACTCACCAGATTGCTTGGAATATAAGCGTCAAGAAGGAACAAAACTTGCTTTCTCCACCCTCAGTATTATTAAGCTTTGTCAATCAGAGGGGATAGCATTGTTACTAGGGCTTTCTTTGCATATATCAAACTCTAGGCAAGATGAGACCCATGGGGCTCAGCATGTGCTGCAGGGCTCCTTGCCGACTTTGTTACCTATGTGGCTCACCTAAGCTTAGATGAGAGATTCCTCACCTAAGAAGGGTCTTCTCCTTGAGGATCTGTAAACAGTAATCACTCTCATGGATTTCTTTGAACATCAGAAATTTTAAACGTTGGGGGGGCAATATTTAAAGACCTTCAGCCTTATTGCTCTAAAAAAATGGTAATTTTCAGAAATATCATTCTGATGCTTTGATAATAGATACAACTGGAGTCATACTATTAAGGGTTAAATGCACAATGTACAACAGAAGGAAGTTCTGACTTTTAGCTCAAACCTGAGAAGCCTATCTTTTTGCACATGAGGACAATCACTGTATTGTCAATTATGAATGAATGGCAGCAAATTCTGGATTCATTGGAACTCTAAATGCAGAATTTTTGGAACCCATAAACTTTTTCTGGAAAAAAAAATCACAAAGAAATATGTCTTCTCTGTAGATTCTCTACCCCCAAATCAAACACCTCTTTTTTTTTTTTTTAACACCTCTTTTTCCCCCAGTCGCCTATATCCTGTTCTAGTTAGGTTTATCTGGTTCCAAGAAATAGAAACTCACTCCAAGCACTTCAAATAGTTCTAGGCTCATTCAAAGGATGAGCAATCACAGGAATCCAAGAACAAGCAAAATCTAGACCTTAGGGCAGGTGATTATGCATCCATAGTAACTCTAGGGAGAAGAATTTCATGGATCTTCATTAAGACATATAAGATGATCTGTCAACATCGCATAGCAACTTTCCATGTGTCCATGTCTCTCTACCAACTTGCTTCCTCACCCTCTGCTTTCCTTCTTTCTCTCCCCAGTGTCAACGCCTTTGGGGACTTCAAATTTTTTCCCTCATTTGCTTCCATCTCCCGAAGGGAGAAAGAAGGAAGGAACATGAGATTCTGCTCTCAGCTTGCAATAGTTCAGTCTCTCACTATTTCCTGATGCAAACTCTCAGAAGAGTCTGATTCAGCTCTATCAATTTGCTGTTGTTTCGCTGTTTCTATCAGGCCATATTACAGGTAGATGGCTAGCCTGTAGACTGGCTGCTTTGAGGTCATGTGGCCACCTCTGATCCAGTCACACCATACAAAGACTATCATAGTGCCCCAAACAGACCATTGAGCCTAGCAGTGAATCTCAGTGTGGTAGCCACAATGCCTGATTTGGGAACCTCAAGCCCTTACATTCCTTTAGATAGAACTTAACACTTAGTCATGCATAATGCTATGTTGTTAACTAATTTTTTCATGTATTTATATCTTTTACTACCATATAAACTACATGAAGGCAGAGGCCATTTTTAAGAGTTCTGTGTTCTCTATAGCACCTGGTACAGGGTTGAACTTACACAGTAATATTAGCTTACGGGCTTCATAAGAAACCTTGTTAAAACAACAAACAAAAGTGGGTTGTCCATTCAACCAAATCTCCATATGCCTTCTATATCCTCTAATTCTGCATCATAATTTTAGTACTTACTGTATCTACTTGTACACCAACTTGTCCACCAAGATTTGAGGTTGTATAATCATTCATTTCCCAATAACAAAGCTAAGGCCCTAGAAGTTTCTAGAAAGAAGAATTCATAGGTTAATCCTTTACTACAAGAGAAAAGAAGATTCAATTTAGGTTGAAATAAGAGTCCATGTGTAACCCTGAGTCAAACTACTTTAATAATACCTTTAGGCATTCTAGTTTTTTTGTAGTTCTGCTAATATTTGACTTCCCTATGTGTGCCAGTTGCTTAATCTTTCCTAAAGGCCTAAAAGAAGACCCAGAAGTGATACAGTCATAAAACAGTAGTGGTCTCTTCTCTCTCTTTGTGTTCAAGAAGCCACTAGATACAGAAAGATGATGTTGACTTGTTCTGCCTCAGAACTCCTAGACTTATGAAATTCTAGAGTTGGAAAAACCCTGGTAGTTCACTCACTTTTAAAACTGAGAGAAGATGTGGTGTAGCAGTTAAGACCATGGGTTTAGAAGTTATTCAGGACTGGACTCAAGCTCAGCACTACTACTTACTAGCTGATGGTGTGGGCAATTAATTAAACATTTTTAAACTAGGGAATTCTCTTCTAGAAAATGAGAACTGAATAAAATAGTACATGTAAATTACTTAACCAGGTGCCTGGGTCATAGGAAATGTTCAGTAAATGTTAGGTGATTTTAATTATATAATCTATTTTCTTTAATTTACAAATGAGGAACTGAAGGCCAGAGATTAAAGTGAACTAGCTAAGGTTGTATATCTGCATACTAACAAAGGTAGGTCTTAAATAACTGAACAATAATTGAATGAAATATTTCCTCTAGAAAACAAAGCTCCTTTCTGATCCATGTTATAGGCAAATGAATGGATACTCCAAACAAGAAAGGAAAACTACATAAGCTGAGTGTTTCCTCTCTCTCCGATACAAACAGATACAAAGTGGCAAGTAAAAATATAAATAAGGGGCGCCTGGGTGGCTCAGTGGGTTGAAGCCTCTGCCTTTGGCTTGGGTCATGATCCCAGGGTCCTGGAATCAAGCCCCACATAGGGCTCTCTGCTCAGTGGGGAGCCTGCTTCTTCTCTCTCTCCTCTCTGCCTACTTCTCTGCCTACTTGTGATCTACTTGACATCTGTCAAATAAATAAATAAAAGCTTAAAAAAAAAAAAAATATATATATATATATATATATATATATATAAACAGTCCTGGCTTCAATTCACTTAAAATTGATTTGAAGAGATGAAAGATAATCCTAATTAATTAATAAGATATTTTCTAACTAAATGCCAGATATGTGGAACAGGTTTGCTAAGAATGAAAAGGTGAGACATGTCACTTCCCTGGAACAATCAGAGAAAGCTTCTTGATAAGAATGGGTCATGGTGAGACAACTGGTTGACTCAGTCAGTTGGGTGTCTGCTTTCAGTTCAGGTCATGATCCCAGTGTCCTGCGATAGAGCCCCACATCGGGATCCCTGCTCAGTAGGGAGCCTCTACCTCCCTCTCCCTCTGCCTGCAGCTTTCCCCTTGAGAGCTCTCTCTCTCTCTAATTATTTAATTAATTTATAATTAATTAATTTTTAATTAATTTTAAAAAGACTGAGTCTTAAGATGGGGTTTCTAATTGGGCAGTGGAAATTCAAGGAAGAAGGGGGAAAGCATGAGCAGGATTACATTTAGCTACCAGAGAGGGAGTCCCTGAAGTCTTCATTTTCCATCTAATTCAGAAATTCACAGGGATGTATTCTTTGTATCAATGAAATCTCACTTATACAACATATTTTTGAGAAATAAAATTTCATTTCAGAGATTACACTTTAAATCCTTTTCCATTACTTTTGATTCATTAGACACTCTCTTAAGTGAGTGCAAAATGTAAATAATCCAGGAACAAAAGTCATGTATATAAATTAAGCACTCTAGTGATACCAGAGAACTATTCTTCATTGTCATTAGATAAACATTTCCTTTTTAACCACTAATTTGCTTAATAGGCCTCCTTTTCTAAAGTAAACCTTTATAAAAATATATTTCAATCCATCTTTAATTAGTTCTGGGATCTGTGTCTTCTTTCTTTGAGGGACAAGCCCCACATTAGAGGGCTCTCATAATCTGTGCATGTGCTGCATTCTGAAGGATGGAACCATATGCTCAGAGTGTTGCCTCTGACCTGTGTATCAGCTGCTCCATCAGCAGATGGTTCCAACACTCTCCTAAGCCACTGCTTCTAGGTGGCACAGTATCTGTGGTAAGGAAAGGGCTACTGGTGCAACTCTGGTGAGGACCATGGGGGTCTGGGCTACTCAACTCATATAGGTTGCTTGTGCCCCCTGGTCCTACTTGTTCTAGATATCCTAGATGTACCACTTCCAGCTTACAGTGGAATATTGCTGGGTATATCTAATTTTATGACTTGGTGGTTCAACAGGACATAAATGGTGGGAAATTCTGAACTTAGAGTTACTTGGTGGTCCTACGACCAAGTTTTTTGTCTTTACAAGGCACTATTGGGGTGCCAAGAGCTGTTTTGCCAAAGGTGCTATGGGCTTACTCCAGAAACACAGGGTGTCTGCATTTTTATTCTCATACTGAAAGGGTTTGCTAGATCAAATAGCCCAAGAAATAGGGCTGCTTGTGCTGCCAACTGGACACTGGCAATGCCTTTCTTGTAGAATGACAGTCTTTCATATCACCAGGTATAAGGGCTGAAGCACCATTCCTAAATTTGTAATGTGGTACCTTCAAAACCTCACTGTGATCAACGAGTTAACTTCTATGAAAGTTTCTCCTACTACCAGGCCTAATCTGCAAAGTAGAGCCAATGGTGAAATTCTTAATGATGCTAGTACCTTTTACAAGTGCCTCTCTGGGGTACCTGGGTGGCTCAGTTGGTTGAGCGTCTGCCTTCAGCTCTGGTCATGATCCTCAGGTCCTGGGATGGAACCCCTTATCAGGTTCTCTTCTCAACAAAGGGGATGCTTCTTCCTCTCTCTCTCTCTGCTCCCCCCCCCCGTTTGTGCTCTCTCTCTTTCTCAAATAAACAAATAAGATCTTTTTTAAAAAAATTTTAAAAGTACCTTCCCGATAGCCTTGGAAAACCATGTGTGCCTTCAGACCCTTCCCATGGAATAGAATCCTCTAGTGGATCTTGTGGTTTCATCTAATAATATCTCCAATCCAGCAAGTCCACTTCCCTGAGACTTTTGTTTTCTTCTTCTGGTATCCACAATGGCAATTCTAGCATTTCCACTTCACTCAACATAGGCTGTCATTTTCTCTTGCCTCTATAAGCCATCCTAGCAGTGAGTCTTTGCCGAGGTAGTAAATTATCTGTCCAAAGAAACTGCCTTCAAGCCAGTAAACTCTTTTGTATCCAATGTTATGTTCTGGCACCTCAAGAACACTCAAAATCCAGTACCATGATACTCCAGTAGCTTTTGTTGGTACATGCTGACTAGATCCTACAACTTCTTTAGAGTGTAATACCATTCCTCCCTTATCAGACCCAGGACATCCCCATCTGGGACATGCTGTGATTTGATGCCAAGCATCCAAGACAGGAGGTTTTGGCCATATCTTGATGAGGTTGGTGAGAACCCTGTTACTTTACAGAAGAATGGCCAGCAATGGCTTCTCATATGAAAGGGATATATATTAGCTCTTAGTAGGGAAAGGGATAACCTCTGAAAGCTGAGAATTTAGGGGCATTTGGAGAGCCAAAATCTGAGAGACAGGCAACAGATTACTCCCCATCCCATGTGTCGGGATGGGGACAGTTTTCTCAACCAGGATCCTGACCTTGGAATAACAGACCTGCCTCGGGCACATAACTTGTGTTTGAAGCTCTGGATTCTATTTAAGCCAGACTTTGGTCTTTTTATACTCTCCCAATGCTGAACATAAGGCCTCTTTTTAAGCTACGGAAAAGGATTTCTGATCTCCTTAGTTATCAACTTTTAACTGCCTTCAGCTTTTCATTATCCCTCTAACAAACATCAGTGTTACTTAATAATAACCAGCCAATTCCATTTTCCTTGTATGAATTCTTTCCCCTTGCCCTTTTCCAATGCCTAAACCACTGCAATGGAACATTCTCTCTCAATTCACCAGGGACAGTTTTTGCAAGTGGGCCAACATCTTATGCCAGACACTAATCTGTGCCCCCCACATACCACCTGGGATAAGAGACTCATTGCCAATCAGGCACTGAGTAATCGAAGCCCAAAACCTCATCTTACCACCTGTTTTCTTCTAGCACTCCAGGAACCAGTGTGTCATTGAGGTCCTCTGGGATGCAGGTGTTGGGACAGAATTAAGAGAGCAGATTGATGAGTAATACTCATGAAAAGAGAAGTAAGGAAGTAGGATTGGGCAGAGAGAAAAGGAGACTATAGTGCATATTGGACAAACTCTCTGCCTGCCCAGTAAGAACTTTTGAAGCAAAGGTTGCCCATTATGGGAGTCCTGGCTCAAAGGCTGAGGTGGACCTGAAGAAGAAAATAGCAGGAAGCTGCCAGTGAACCACACTTCTTACACTGAGCAGCAAATCCTTTCTTGAAAAAGGATCCAAACAATGCATCTCTATGTCTGCCTCTATACTAGCTAAAATAATAAGGTTTTATATTATATGTGGGCCTGAATATATATTGACCTAATTAAGGCCAGCATGCTCCTCATGGAAATTTGAATGAATTCTACACGTTTTAATGAGTCCCTCAACCCTCTCTCATCTCCAAAAGCCTCTAAGTTCCTCTGAGTCTTCTCTTAGTGTGTACCTGGATATCATCTTTGACATCTCCATGTCGAAGGAGATTGAGAATAACCCTAAGAGAGACAAGCAAGTTTAAACAGGACCCTGACCTCTGAAACTATGTCTCATTTTCTAACTAGCTTGCTCTGAGGGGGAAGTCAAATGACTTACAGTTGGGTCAATTAAAAACAAACAAACAAATAACAACAACAAAAAAAAAACCTACTCATGGCTGCAATTCTCCAGTCAGACTGTGAGTGAGTATCAAAGAGATCCCAAGTTACCATTTTGCAGGTTTAACTACACTCGTCATAGTAAAAAGAGATAAAGTAACATCCTAAGCTCTGACTTTATGATGCTTTCAGTATTTCTGAGCATGTGTAGGAAATTCTACAACACTGAGACTAGAGTAGGGAGGACATTCACGCTATAAATCCCTGCTTGAGAGCTATTAGTCAAAGGAGTAGCAACTCAGGAGCAAAAACAATACCATTTTCAGGAGCCACCCCATGTGTTGACATTGTGGGGAAGCTCTGAATAGTCTCAAAAAGAGTGAACTGCAAGCCCATAAGAACTCAAGTCTCTCCTTCTCCCAAGGAGAAATGTCATGGATTTAAGAATGCGTCCACCCCCAGGCCCACACACACCCTTAATAATCTTCTCAGCTCTTTGAAGAATTTGGCCTTCAGGATGACAGGAGGTTTGGGGAGCTTTCCCTTCCCTAAAACTTTGTAGTAGCCCAATAACACCACATCAATGATAGGAGCAGCTCCAGTCTTGTTTGGGGCAGCACTGACTCGTGTCTACTCGCTGAGTAAGGTCCACAGCATATCAAGGTTGAGAGTTAGGTAGAAGCTCTGGTGACCTGGAAAGTATTTGTCAAAGTTGATCCTGCAGTGATACAGACCACCAGCATTATCCTCAGCCTCCTGGGGGTTTCCAGCACTTGCCAATTTGGCCGTGGTCATGGCTCATGTGGTGCTGAAGTTTCTGGGTCTCCCTCAGTCTGGATGGCATGTGGGCAGCCCATATAAAAGGGTAAAACAAACATTTTTGGATGCTCTGTGGCCCCATAGAGGAACAGAGACTGAGAAGAGATGGAGAGGATCAGGAATGGCTAGGTGAAGTGCCTCCTGAGCTTGGGAAGGATCACATGGGACCACAGGACACTGACCATGGATATTTCACTATCTTTACTTCAGAACTATAGAATCACCAGTGGGGCTGATGGCTCAAGGGACCAGGAGAAAATCAGTTTTTTTCCTATAGGTAAAGTGAAATGAATAGCCATTGTCCATACTCCCAAGACCATGGAAAGTGAACTCACAAGGGCTTTGAGAATAGAAATAAAGCCAATTATCAAGAAAAACCAGCGACCTCAAGGTCACAGCAGAAGCAGCCACTCAGGAATAGCAACATAATTTGTGGGTCCCAATTAGAATTAAATTAGAATGTGGGTCCCCTTGCTCAAAAATTATTAAGGATTTCAAAATGCAACAACTCAGCATGAAGCCAAGTGCAGGGCCCTTCTGAGCAAGGGGCCCCTGCAAATGCACAGGTTGCAAACCCATAAATCCACCCCTGAAGAAGTTAGTTGTATTAGTTATTTATTGCTAGGGAAGGAGAATTAGGTCCTACCTTTGAAGAAAGTAGCATCCAAAAAAAGGGCGGGTCATGTTTGAAAACTTCCACAGCTGTCTTCTGGTCAGAAATTATTTACATTCCTCCCACACACAAAGCAGACTCACCTCCCAAGATCCCTCAAAAGCCCCCTCCTTTTATGTCATCAACTCAAAGTCCAGGACACTGGCATCTGAATCAAGTCCAAATGAGCAGGACCAAAAATCTACCCATTGCTACATCACAAATTGCCCCAAAATTTAGTGAATTAAAACAATAAACATTTCCTATCACCATTACTACAGTTTGTATGGTCAGGAATTCAGGAGCAGCTTAACTGGGTGGTCTGGCTCAGGAACTCTCGTGGGCTTGCTGCGAAGATGTCAGTGAGGGCTGTGATCATCTGAAGGCCTGACTGCGGCTAGATGGTCCACTTCCAGATGACTCACTCAACGTGACTAGTAGCAGGCAGGAGGCCTCAATTTTTAGCCACACGAGTCTTTCCATAGGGCTGCTTGAGTAGGCAAACAGCCTCTTCCCAAAGCAGAGAATCCAAAAAAAGAGAACAAGAAGCTGAAATGCCTTTTGGGTCCTGATTTCAGAATCACACACCATCACTTCTGCCATATCACATTTGTAAGGAGCAAGCCACTGAGTCCAGTTCCCATTCAAAGGAAGGATATTTAAGTTCACATATGGAAATGAGGGAGAGACGAGAGATGGCTAAGAATTTTAAGGCCTATTTTTAAAGTCACCAAACTGACCATCTCAGAACTTATACAAAGTGTTCTTTCACTCAAAACCACTCTCATATAAGAATATTATTCATAGGCACATTAAAAAAGCAATAGTAGAAAAAGCAGTGGACCCAAGAAGGATCCTAAAGCCCTCAAATGCAGACAAGAAAGAGCTGCCTGACATTCCAGGAGTTTAAAAAGCCATTTCCCCTTTCACTGTTGATACCATTCTTTCTGCTTAAACTAACCTGGGTCTGTCTTGGGTTGGGGTAAGCTCCTATGACCCTGAAACAAAGGGAAGATGGTTATATATGGGTATAATACCTGCAATCAGACTTCATGAATGCCACAGACCTGGCAGAAAAAGCCAATTAGCAGAGTAAGAGCAGGGAGAGACTGCTGCTTAGGGCCACGTGAAGACAGCTTTCTACAAAGAAAAGCATGCCTGTGGAAGGGGGAATTTTCTTTGTCATCTTTCCTATTCCTCCTTCTGTACCTTTTCTCTTCCACAAGGTGGTGGATTCTTTTCCCCAATGTTATTCTCTGATGTGGGGAAACAAGAGATTGAAGCAATCCAAAAATAACCTGAAGACCTCAGGCTCCTATATATCCAGGTTTCTAGTGAGTAAGAACCAGTAACATAAATACAAATAAGAGATAGAACCTCCAAGAAATCACCAAGGATTGGTGAGAGACCATTGAGGAGTAGCATAATGAATCAAGAAATCTGTTGGGAAATCTACAAGCCAGGGGGAAGAAAAACTTTAAAGAAATACTTAAGTAATGTTTTTTTAAATGATGAGATACAAAAGTGATACAATTTTGAGGCAACATCAAGCAACATATTTGGATAATATTTTGCTAATAAAGATTATAAAAGTTGCAAAAATAGTATAGTGGAAAGAAACTAAACATCACGAAACTTGGGCTATAATTTTGGTTTTGCATCATTTACTTGTGTGATATTGGACAAAACATTTGCCACTTTTAATCTCATTGAGAGAGGAGAGAGAGAGAGAGAGAAAGGGAGAGACTGAGATTATATGAAATCGTATCTCCCCTAATTTTCTCATAGGATGTTTTAAAGGAGTAAATAATATGTAGGAAGAGACTAAGCTGCAGATCTACAATGAATCAGAGATCCAGAAATATTTTTCTATGCATGATGGAAAAAACCTGTACTTCAGGGGATGCAACGGACTGAATATTTGTGTTCATATGTTGAAACCCTAATATCAATGTGATGGTGTTTGAAGGTGCCTTTTGGAGGTAGCTGGGTCATGAGGGTGGAGCCCTCACGAATGGAAAGTGCCCTTATAAGAAGAGGCCAGAGAGCTAGATAGCCCTCTCTGTCATGGGAGGATAAATGAGAAAACAGTAGTCTGCAGCCTTAAAAAGGACTCTCACCAGAACCTGATCACACCTGCGCCCTGATCTCAGACTTTCAGCCTCCAGAACTGTGAGAAGTTAAGTTTGTTTATAAACCACTCAATCCATGGTAATTTGTTAGGAGTCCAAACTAAGACAAAGTTTAAGACCTCCCAAGCAATGGGGAAAAAAATACAGATCAATTAACTCTTTGAGTAATGGATTGATAAGAGAAGGGAAGGCTTCCAAACAATCCCACAGCTCCACTCACTATTGTCAAGGAACTTAAATCTCCTTTGTCAGTGTCACCTGGAAAAATCTTAGGGGTCATACCAAGGATCTTAAATCTCAGAACTCTTGAATTAAAAAGCCATACCTGGACTTAGTAACCATGATCAGGGAAGTACAGTGCTGTGATTTAAAAGGTAGCCACCCTAACAATGAATTTTGGAGCACTACAACAAAAACGAATGACATACTGTATGGTGACTAACATAACATAATAAAAATAATAATAATTACATAAATACATAAATTAATTAAATAAAATAAAAGGTAGCCACCCTAGATCATTTGGAGCCCAGGAAACTATAACATGTAAAAACATGGCAGCTCCACACACAGAGATAAGAATTATGGGAATAGAAAAACAGGCAGTGCCAGAGGGCATCTGGGTGGCTCAGTCAGTTAAGTATCTGCCTTTGGCTCAGGTCATGATCTGGGGGTCCTAGGATCAAGCCCCTCATCAGGTTCCCTGCTCAATGGGGAGTCTGCTTCTCCATCACCCTCTCCCTCTGTGTGTTCTCTCATTCTCTCTCTCTCTCAAATAAATAAAATATTTTTTAAAAATAATGAAAAGAGGCATTTCCAAAGGAAGATGATGAGGGAAACAAAGCAAGAGAAATGTAGTTTAAATTAAATCTCCTTACAGTTTGCAGGCCACTGAAAGATACCTGAAACATGCAGTGTGTGACCTTCCTCAAGGAACTCATGGTCGCCTTAGCACCTTAATGTTTATGTTTTATTAAAGAATAAACGTAACCTTATCTTAATAGCAGCTAGCCCCTCAAGGTCCTGAAGCCCCTGCTTCCCAGTTCCTTAGAGACTTACGCTAGCCCTAACCTCCACTAATTAAAAAATATATAATCAGTTACTTCTCATAATCCCAGGGCAGCCCTCTCTGCCCATAGGTGTCCTGTCCCTGTGCTACAATAAAACCACCTTTTTGCACCAAAAACATCGCAAGAATTCTTTTTTGGCCATTTGCTCATGAACCCCAAAACTTCCAAATTTCATCAAAGAGAGCCACATATCTGAGAAGAGGGAAGGAATTGCAGGTCAAAAAACCCCCCAGTAGTTGTACTTTCCAGAAAAAAAAAAAATTAAGAAAGAAAAGAGAAAACAGTTCACACAAAGTAAAATGCTGAGGTCATTGAAGGGAACTGAAAATATAAGGTCAGTGCATCCCACACCCTAGCTTCAAAGAAGACCTAAGAAAGGTGCAGGGAGAGTATGTCATACCCTCTGCGTTTGACCACAAATAAAGCAATGCTCCTGCCATCCCAATATGGGTAATATCAAGGGAGAAGTATTTAGGGTAGGGAAGAATGGCACCCAGCCATGGAAAGGGAGCCACAGGTGGCAGGAATGCCATGAACGAGCTAGAGGAGACAGGCATTTAGGGACACTCACAGTGACTCTTGAGATGATTCTGGAGGAATTTGGGAACAAAGACAGCAGAGACTTTGCGAGTACTGCTGTAAGTCAGACAAAAATGTAACATTGATTTATGCCTTAATTATATTGCCTAGGCTGTTGTTGCTTGGGAAACCACTGACTACTGAAATAATAATGCCAAAGAGTTAAACAAATTAAAAGTATCAATTTTAGAAATGATAGGAAACATCTATCAGAAGGAGGCAGAAAGGAGCTGACATTTATAAAGCATCTACCATATGCAAGCTCTGAACCAGGAAAGTGACATTAGGTCTCATCAAATCTTCAGAAACCCTCAGAGTGTAGAATATAAGCTCCTTGAGGGCTGAGTTTTTGTTTCCTCATTTCTGTATCCCCAGAACTTAAAACAAATCCTGCAACTTAAAAAGCACTCAATAAATATTTGCTGCAAAGTCCTAATAAATATAATTGTCTCCATTTCTCAGGTCCTAAAACTGAGATTCGGATAGAGTAATTAAATTGCTGAAATTAACATAAGATTTTAAACCCAGCCTGACTGACATCATCAAAGCTGACTGCCCTCAGAAGCCATTTTCTTTTTTTTTTTTATTTGATTTGATTTTTTCAGTGTTCCAAGATTCACTGGTGTTTATGCACCATATCCAGTGCTCCTTGCAATACGTGCCCTCCTTAGTACCCACTGCCAGGCTCACCCATCCCTCTACTCCCCTCCCCTCCAAAACCTTCAGTTTGTTTCTCAGAGTCCACAGTCTCTCATGGTTTGTCTCCCCCTCTGATTTCCCCCCAACTCACTTCTCCTCTCTTTTTCCCAATATCCTCTGTGTTATTCTTTATGCTCCACAAGTGAAACCATGTGATAACTGACTCTCTCTGCTTGACTTATTTCACTCAGCATAATCTCCTCCAGTCCCAGTTTCTACTAAAAGCAGAACTTCCAAAAAATTTCTGACCCCATTTGCTATTTAAACTGCACATCTCCAAAAAGAACTGTAATAATCTAGTGTGTGACTTGTACCACTATTTATTTCATCTTTCAAAAAGTTAAAGAAACTGATATTCCATATTTTGATCAATAAAAAAGTAGTAGTCCATGAAACAGTTGTAATAGAAGCAACCGTTTTATGTGTCATAACAAATGATGGGAATAGTGTCTATCACTGGGCATGTAATCTAGACACCTCCTGAATGTAAATGAAATCCCAGAGCTAGACCATTTAAAAAGGAAGATACTCTTCCAAGATTACAGATTCTCAGAAAGAAAATTCTACCATTCTAAATTTCCAAAGCAGGAAAGAATATCCAAAGGAAAAAGGACAGTTTCTTTAACAAATGGTGTTGGGGAAATTGGACAGCCACAAGCAGAAGAATGAAAATGGACCATTTCCTTACAGAACACACAAAGATAAACTCAAAATGGATAAAAGACCTCAATGTGAGGCAGAAATCTATCAAAGTCCTAGAGGAGAACACAGGCAGCAACATGTGTGACCTTGGCCACAGCAATTTCTTGCTAGACATGCCTCCAAAGGCAAGGGAAACACAGGCAAAAATGAACTACTGGGACTTCATCAAGATAAAAAGCTTCTGCACAGCAAAGCAAATGATCAATAAAACTAAACGGCAACCTACAGAACGGGAGAAGATACTTGCAAATGACATATTAAAGCTAGTATCCAAGATCTGTAAAGAACTTATCAAACTCAACATCCAAAAAACAAAGAATACAGTCAAGAAATGGGCAGAAGACATGAACAGACATTTCTCTGAAGAAGACATATAAATGGGCAACAGATATATTTAAAAATGCTCCACATCACTCAGCATCAGGGAAATACAAATCAAAACCACAATGAGATACCACTTTACACCAGCCAGAAAGGCAAAAATTAACAAGACAGGTAACAACAAATGTTTGCAAGGATGTGGAGAAAGGGGAACCCTCTTACATGCTGGTGGGAATGCAAGCTGGTACAGCCACTCTGGAAAACAGTATGGATATTCCTCAAGACCTTAAAAGTAGAACTACCTATGACCCAGTAACTGTACTACTAGGTAATTACCCCAAGATACAAATATAGTGATCCAAAGAGGCTCCTTCACCCCAATGTTCATAGCAGCAACGTCCACAATAGCCAAACTGTGGAAAGAGCCCAGATGTCCATTGATAGATGAATGGATAAAGAAGATGTGGTATATATATACAATGGAATATTATTCAGCCAGCAGAAAGGATGAATACTTACCATTTACATCAACACAGATGGAACTGGAGAGTATTATGCTGAGTGAAATAAGTCAGAGAAAGACAATTATCATATGGTTTCACTCATATGTGGAATATAAGAAACAGCACAGAAGACCATAGGGGAAGGGATGAAAAACTGAAGAGGAAGTCCTCAGAGAGGGAGACAAACCATGAGAGGCTCTTAACTATAGGAAACAAACTGAGGGTTGCTGGATGGGTGGTGGGTGAGGGGATGGTGTAACTGGGGAATGGGCATCATGTGATGTGATGAGCACTGGGTGTTATATGCCACTGATGAACTACTGAAATCAACATCTGAAACTAATGATGTACCATTGGCTAATTGAATTTAAATTAAAATTTTTTTCCATTAAGAGTTCTAAAACAGTAAGATTTTTTTTATTTTATTTTACTTTTTCAGTGTTCCAAGATTCACTGTTTATGCACCACACCCAGTGCTCCATGCAGTATGTGTCCTCCTTAATACCCACCACTAGACTCACCCATCCCACCCACCACCCTCCCCTCCAAAACCCTGTTTGTTTCTCAGAATCCACAGTCTCTCATGGTTCGTCTCCCCCTCCAATTTCCCCCAACTCCCTTTTTCTTTCCTTCTTCTAGTCTCCTTCATGTTATTCCTTATGCTCCACAAGTAAGTGAAACCATATGATAATTGACTCTCTCTGCTTCACTTATTTCACTCAGCATAATCTCCTCCAGTCTCATCCATGTTGATACAAAAGTTGGGTGTTCATCCTTTCTGATGGAGGCATAATACTCCACTGTCTATATGGACCATATCTTCTTTATCCATTCATCTTTTGAAGGGCATCTTGGCTCTTTCCACAGTTTGGTGATTGTGGGCATTGCTGCCATGAACATTGGGGTATATATGGCCCTTCTTTTCACTGCTTCTGTATCTTTGGGATAAATACCCAGTAGTGGTTGTATTTGCAGGGTCATAGGGTAGGCTCTATTTTTAATTTCTTAAGGAATCTCCACACTGTTTTCCAAAGTGGCTGCACCAACGTGCGTTCCCACCAACAGTGTAAAAGGGTTCCTCTTTCTCTACATCCTCTGCAACACATGTTGTTTACTGTCTTATTAATTTTGGCCATTCAAACTGGCGTCAAGGTTTGTGGTTTTGACTTGAATGTCCATGATGGCTAATGATGATGAACAATTTTTCATGTGTCTGTTAGCCATTTGTAGGTCTTCTTTGGACAAGTGTTTGTTCATGTCTTCTGCCCATTTTTTGACATGATTATCTGTTTTTGAGTGTTGAGTTTGAGGAGTTCTTTATAGATCCTGGATATTAGCCCTTTGTCTGTAGTGTCACTTGTGAATATCTTCTCACAAGTGGGCTGCCTCTTGGTTTTGTTGACTATTTCCTTTGCTGTGCAGAAGCTTTTGATCTTGATAAAGCCCCAAAAGTTCATTGTCAGCTTTGTTTCCTTTGCCTTTGGAGACATGTCTTGAAAGAAGTTGCTGTGGCCAATGTCGAAGAGGTTATTGCCTATGTTCTCCTCTAGGATTTTGATAGATTCCTGCCTCACATTGAGGTCTTTTATCCATTTCGAGTTTATCTTTGTGTATGCTGTAAGAGAATGGTCAAATATAAAAACAAAACAAGCAAGCAAACAAAAAACCCTGAACCCTGTCCCTACCCCAAGCCTAAGAAACAGCCAGCAGCAGTCTGCCCCTGAGAAGGGTCCAGAGCATGAAGAGAAACCCCTCAGTGGCACAGGCCTACAATGCCCAGTGGAGGCTGAGAATAGACCGGAATTCTGAGTAAAATCCTGCCACAGCCTCAGGGCCCACATAGAGCACAATGTACCAGCAGCCAGATGCTGGAGGAATTTGAGGTCTGTGTAGGACTGAAGGTGTAATCTTGCCAAAGGCATTGATGGTAAATCTGATACTTTGCATTGGCTGCCAACTTAAGGAAATTCACAGGACAAAGGCATGTAGTGAACTGCACCAGAAACATGCAATTGACAAAAATCCAGACTGTGGGTAATGCTACGGGTCAAAAGCCCCCAGGTCCTTCAACAGATAACTTATAAGGAAAATAAGGGTTGGAGAGAGACTGCAAATTTAAAAAAATTAAGAACAGATAAAAATGGGCAAGATTAAAGTACTGTCTAGAAGGGATTAGTATAAAAGCCTGGTGAGTGGCACCTTGAAGGGAGGGAGAAGATGGAAATTTTAGCAGGGCATGTGGAAAAGTTTCAGGCTAGGTGGTGCAGTTCTGTTTTTTAGCCCGGGTGATAGTTACATGAGTGCTTGCCTCATAGTAACTCATTAAGCCACTGGCTCACTTTATCTGTCTTTTCTTATCTGTGTTTTCTACAATAAAAGGTCAAGAAAAAAGGCAGCATGATCTCAGACCTCATTACTGAGAAGTTATATAAAAGTTGAAAAATGGGGGGCGCCTGGGTGGCTCAGTGGGTTAAGCCGCTGCCTTCGGCTCGGGTCATGATCTCAGGGTCCTGGGATCGAGTCCCGCGTCGGGCTCTCTGCTCGGTGGGGAGCCTGCTTCCCTCTCTCTCTCTCTCTCTCTCTCTCTCTGCCTGCCCCTCTGTCTACTTGTGATCTCTCTCTGTCAAATAAATTAAAAAAAAAAAATCTTAAAAAAAAACGTTGAAAAATGGGGGCTAAATGATAAATCCTAAATAAGGGCTAAAATTCCTCAAGATAGTGCAGAATAAGGTCAAAGCAAAAAGGTACACAAGAAAAAGCAGCTTCACCACCCATGGCAAAAAGATTAATGTTAACAGGTTCTCACGATGGCAAAAATGAGAGGCCAGAACTTCTATCTCCAATTAACAAGTGGGATCTTCAGTTCCTTTTCACAAGAACTGTTCTTATCTTTTTGGTCCAAAGTCCAAGAGTGACTTTAAAAACAAACAAATAAAACAAAACAAAAACAAAAACAAAAACCCTCAGAGACCCTAGTTATTCCCTAAGAATTCAGATTTCCAGATTAAAATAAATCACATCCTAGCATAAAAGGATTAGTGTTCAGGGACACTTGGGTGGCTCAGTTGGTTAAACATCTGCCTTCAGCTCAGGTCATGATCCCAGGGTCCTGCGATAGAGTCCCATGTCAGGCTCCTTGCTCATTGGGGAGTCTACTTCTCCCTCACCCTCTACCTCTGCCCCTCAACCCCTGCTCATGCTCCCTCTCTAATAAATAAATAAAATCTTTTTAAAAAAAGAAAGAATTGGGGCACCTTGGTGGCTCAGTTGTTGGGTGTCTGCCTTTGGCTCAGGTCATAATCCCAGGGTCCTGGCTCAGGTCATAATCCCAGAGTCCTGGGATGGAGCCCCGCATTGGGCTCCCTGCTTGGTGGGAAACCTGCTTCTCCCTCTCCCACTCCCCCTGCTTCTGTTCCCTCTCTCATTGTGTCTCTCTCTGTCAAATAATAAAATCTTAAAAAAAAAAAAAGAAAGAAAGAATTATGTGATCAAAGGAATGCTCCCAGCCACCTCTAAGAAATCATGGAGGGAGGTTTTCAGTGCTTTGTTTAGATTCCACATAATTAGGTTCAATTGGAAATTATGAAGGTCTTCTGACAGCCACTTAAACTATCTATGCCACCAAGTTTCCTATTAGTAAGTATTTACATATGCCTAGTAAATACGTGTAAAGAATACTTGTCAGAGTGCTAAAGCATCATAGGCATTTTCCCTAAAACATGATAGCAAACATTTTTTATTTTCTAAATTATTGTAGCCACAGTATTTGATTCCATACATACTACACAGGGGCATGAATATATAAATCATGAATCTTCCAATATGGAACATTCAGTGCTTTTAGTTTTCACTCTATTTTACTGAAGTACCTTGATAATTTTCAGGAAGTTTGCTAACACCAGCATTTCCAGCTGTAATTATGATAAAATAACTGCTATTTGTATTCTCACAGTGTAGTACTAGACTGGAAGTCAGAAAATTTTGTTTTATTCTGAACTCTGTGATTAACTAGCTCTGTGACCCCAGCTGGAACACCCTCTGGGAAAGAATTTAGCTTTCCCATCTGTAAAATATAGATATTGGATTATATCTGAGGGTCAAATAGAGTGTCTTCACTTTAATAGAGGTCCCAGGGTTTTGCAGGTTTCTCAGATTTCAAAGGGAACAAGTCTCTAATGGTGTCATTTTGGACACTTTTCAGGGTTTTTGACTGAAGTCTGGTGCAAGAGACCATGAATACTTTGCTTTTCTGCTTCTGAGTTGAGAGCTCCAAGCCGAGCTAAGCCCAACACCAGGCTCCTAACAGAGGATGGTCCTAACGCAGATCCACCAGTGGGAATCATGGACATGGGACAGGGATGGGGGAGAAGGTGGGGGACCTTTTAAACTGACTTATTTAAAGGCTGCATGCTTGGGATGCCTGGATGACTCAGTCCATTAAGCAGCTGCCTTCAGCTCAGGTCATGATCCCAGGGTCCTGGGTTTGAGTCCCACATCTGGCTCCTTGTTCAGCAGGCAACCTGCTTCTCCCTCTGCCTGTTCTGCCTGCTGCTCCCCCTGCTTGTGTTCTCGCTCGCAAATAAATGAAAAAAAAAAAAAATCTTTAAAGGGTGCATGCTCATTTTTCAACCATCAAATTGGCAAAATGTAAAAGAATGACAATACCCAGGGTTGGTATAGCAGTGGGTGGAGATGCACGGTAATATACCGTTCATGGAAGAGCGAACTGGTAATGCTTTGAATGTCAATTTGGCAGTATGTCCCAACATATACATTTCATATCCTTTGCCTCAGCAATTTCAACTTTAAGAATTTATCCCATTGCAAAAGCTGTATATACATAAATATTTACAAGTGATAGTAGGTTTTATGGCCTTATTTGTGATAGTGAAAAACTAGAAAGAACTTAAATGCTAATCAACTGAGAACTAGCTGAAAAAAATGAAGGAGAGCCAAACAGTGAAATTCCACTCGGGCATGAAAAAGAATGAAGAAGATCTATTTGTTGCTGATATGATACTCACATGAAATTATTATTCAATGAAAAATATAAGTTGTAAAACAAAATGTATGACCCCATTCACAAAACTGTAAATATTTGTGTAGATGTGCATACACATTCATGCATATATATGTGTGTGTAATAGTACAGGAGCTTACACAGGCATAGGAAAAAGGCTGAAAGACAAAAGCCTACAGAGGCCAGGAGAATGTACCTCTTAGATTGTCTCCTGTAGGGAGCACAGTTGACCAATGGATCCCAGAGGCTGTGCTCCGAAATCCATTGCTGTGTTTGCACCAAAGCTGCATTCCCCAGCCAATGACTAAACTCAGCAACTCAGCAAAGACACTAAAGCAGGTCCATTTCTGGAAGATGCATGAGTCCTGACAGAAGACGGTCTCAAAGACTCCCCACTGGCTAGGCCTAAACTTTCTTGGAAATGAAGTACAATTTGAGACCTTGCTTCCTTCCTTCCTGCATTGCAGTCTGACTCACTCTTCAGTGTCCACCATAGGTGTCTTCCCCAGTAAATCTTTTGTATGTCCCATCCTAGGTTGGCATCTGTTTTTTGAAGTACCCAGACTAACACCAAGCTGACAGTGATTGCCTCCGGGAAACAAAAATTTGGCTGGAAGCAAAATATTATTTTGCAAACTCTTTTTCTTAAAAGATTCAAAGATAAAGCAGTAGTAACAATGTCCATGTGCTTGAAGCAAATCCCTTTTCTGTGTGAGCACACAGGAACACTTGCACCAACACCCACAGGTAACTGGTCCCTTCACCAATGGGGTGGATAATGTCTCCCACTAATGTTTGAACAGTACATTATAGTTTTCATTCCCATCAAATCTCCACGTGGAAAAAACTTCAGTTCTCTGAACCCGAGAGTTCTTGATTCAATCTGGTATTCCTGTGCCCTGAACTGCCCCTTGCATTGGAGAGCCTAGGGCACCCAGGTAAGGAGCTACTGTCCTGATGAGCCAGCACACCATGCTCATGACCACCCAAAAAGTACATATTATCATTATCCTTGTTTTACAGATGAAAAACCAGAAGCCAGAGAAGTTAATTCACCCACACACAGTAGTAAGTAATAATTCAAAATTTGGACCAAGGTAGTATGATTTCAAATGAACTTACTGCATGAACCTACTTACTAAGAAAAACCAACTCTAAAAAAAGTAGTAAAACAGGAAAATTTCTCTTCCATGTACATTTCTATATTCTTCTTCCTCTTCTCTCCACTCCAGTATCTTCTCACCTTCTTCCATTCTTCCTTTCTCAAGTGATACTGTGCTTAATGGGAATACTATCCTCACATCATACTTGAGTTAAGGCATAAGCTACAACCCAGACCCTGGAAAGAGGAGACATTGACTGGGCAATGAGGGCAGCCCTGAGGTTCAGACAATACTAAAGGAGAGGTCTAATGACTTAGAGGAGCCAGAGAGAACTCCACAGTGGTGTGGGAGCCTGGAACAAGTTGAACAAAGTCGTACATAGTGAGTCTTAGAAGTTCTCCTACTCTTTCAAACTGAAAACTAATTCAAGAATTTTAAACTATTCTGAGACCCATATGGTAGGACCTCCTTGAGTGACTTAGGAAAACAGACATAAGCTGGGGAGTGAGGGGCACCTGGGTGGCACAGTCAGTTAAGTGTCTGACTCTTGGTTTCAGCTCAGGTCGTGGTCTCAGGGTCGTGAGAGACAGGGCTCCACACTCAGCATGGAGCCTGCTTGAGATTCTCTCTCTTTCCTTCTGCCCCGCCCCAACTCTGTGTACTCACTCTCTCTAAAATAAATAAGTCTTAAAAAAAAAAAAAAGAAAAGAAAAGAAAAAAAGTTGTTGGAGAGTGAGAGAGAGGTGGAAATTTCAGACCCAGGGAGCAGATGGGGAAGGGGAAACCATGGTAAAAAATCTTTTGTGCTCTTTCAAAGGCCAAGGTAGTCTGGAGAAGACACCTATCTTCAAGGCCTGAGTAGTAGAAATTTTGCCCACAGAGGGAGAAATGTCAGCTTATGAACATTCTCCTTAGGAGCTATAATGGGATGTGTCTCAACATAAGCATTTCCTGTCCAAGCCTGAGCTTCCCCAGCCCTCTCACAGCTTCTGAAAGTCCCTTTCCTTCCCTCCCTCTCAGCACCCCTCTGGCAGCATACATACATTTTCAATGCTACATGTCCAGCTCATCAGCGTACTTTGTTAACCATGGGCTTTCCAGGACAGCCTTCATCTTAAATATTTGGTATTTCCCATATATCAAGAAAGTACACTAGAAATTCCATTATGTTCAAATCTAACTTATACCCTCTTGTACCCAGAAATAGTATAAAATTCCTCTTGCCATATTTTTATCCCAATTTTTATTAAAAATTAGACCATCTACCACCAAAGCATCTGGGCCCTGCATAACCAAAAATCAGCCTGAATTCCATAGTTTCCTCCCTCTAAACCCATGGCAGAAATTGTTAGTTGAATGCAGAGCTCCTTGCCACTGAGGTCTCCTTCCACCCCAGAATCCTCAAAGCAACAGAATCAAGGCTGAATCATTGCTAATCAATTATTCATTTGTTCTTAAGCTTTGTAAACTTATTTATATGAAGATGTCACTGTCCAATAGGTTAATGTAGTAACCCATACAGTTTTCCCTTGTCTAGATATCTGAATCCCAAGATACCTGTATTTTAAATCTTATCCTGAACAGTAAATCCATTTTTTTTAATTTTATTTTTTATAAACATATATTTTTATCCCCAGGGGTACAGGTCTGTGAATCGCCAGGTTTACACACTTTATAGCACTCACCATAGCACATACCCTCCCCAATGTCCATAACCCCACCCCCCCCAACCCCCCTCCCCCCATCAACCCTCAGTTTGTTTTGTGAGATTAAGTAAATCCATTTTTTAAGAAAGACACCTGTGTGAGTAGTTCCTTTATCGAAGGAATGTATCCCTAACTGTAGAATTTCTTTTCAAAGAGATGGATAAAATAGGCCCTCTAGCAGCTTCAAATGGAGTTATGTGAGAGACCCCAATTCCACCTGTACCCAAGACAAGCCCAACATCTAGGTAAAAAATGTGTTCAGACTATTACCTTGTATGTCTTAGAGAAAGAGTCACTAAACCACAAATCCACCCCTATAGTAAAAAACCAAAGATACAAGGTATTCTACATTCACCAGAAATACCTGAGTCCTTTCTGGTGACCAGGAAGGTTTAAGGAAGAGTGGAAATGATTGTTCTTACCCCCTACCTCTTATCACTCAGTTGGAAATGCTTGCACACATGAATCCAGGCCATAAAGGATGATTTGCAGATGCATTTATTATAACAGAGCTATTTCAGAATATGTTTGGTATCTGGGGAATTATTTTAAGGATGATAATTAGCATTCATGTACCACCTCCAGAAGTAGTTCTGTATTAGCAATGCTGTTTAATTTCTGAATTTATAATGTCACATTTTATGAGCTCAAATAAAGACACAGACAAGACCCAACACTGGCTGAACTGTCTGAGGACAGTTTACAGGAATAATATTAGTAACCTGAAACTTTTGGAGCAATTGCTGTAATTTTCCATTTCAGCCCTAATTTCAAATATTGTACTGCAGGCTACAGAGGCAGCCTGGTTTTTCAGGAAATTTATAGTGCATGGTTTTTGAAATTTGAATAAAAAGGAGAGTAGACTATTTTCTTTTGAACATAAAAGACAGGTTGATTGCCAACTCTGGATTATGTTCGATGACCACAAATTATCAGGCCAATATATTCATAAGCTTTTTCAAGTTAAAACCCTTAAAATAAGATTACCATATATATATATATATATATATATATATATATATATATATATATATAGCAAAGACTTTTTTGTGCTTTGATTCTCAACTTGGAGGTACTTACAGAATGGGGATTTGCAAAGACCTTAGGATTTGCTTCTCATATATTTTAAGCATAGACTATAATAAACTTTAAAAACAACCTAAATGTCCAACAGTTAGGTAATATTAGAAGGAAGTTATCATCTACACAGGAGTAACATGAAGTCATTAACATTGTCTCTGAAAAATGTGTAATTAAATAGGAAAATATATGGACGTATACATAAACATTTTGACAGTGGTCACCTCTGTGAAAGAAGTCTGATAGTGCAGGAAAAACCTTACTTCTCTTTATCATACTACCTGGATTTTTTATTATAACATTTTCACTTAAAAGTAACTGTTGGGGGCACCTGGGTGGCTCAGTTAAGTGGCTGCCTTCAGCAAGGTCATGATCCCAGCGTCCTAGGATCAAGCCTCACATTGGGCTCCACACTCAATGAGGAGTCTGCTTCTCCCTCTGCCTGCTGCTCCACCTACTTGTGCTCTCTCTGTCAAAAAATAAAATCTTTTTAAAAAATTAAATAAATAAAACTAACTGTACATGTAGGATAATTGCACAAAGAAATGGGTTTATCTCTGTATTTTCTTCTCTTTTTTGGTATTTTCTATATATTCCTCAAAAAATATGTATCACTTTATAAGAAAAGGGGGATATACATAATTTATTAAAATATATCACAATAATCTCTTTACTTTTTAATATTTTTTATTATGTTAAGTTAGTCACCATACAGTACATCAATAGTTTTTGATGTAGTGTTACATGATTGTTTGTGTGTAACACCCAGTGCTCCATGCAACACATGCCCTCCTTAATACCCATCACCAGGCCTCACCCACCCTCTCAAGCCCCCCCTTTCTAAAACCCTCAGTTTGGGGACGCCTGGGTGACTCAGAGGGTTAAAGCCTCTGTCCTCAGCTTGGGCCCTGATCCCAGTATCCTGGGATCAAGCCCTGCATCAGGCTCTCTGCTCAGTGGGAAGCCTGCTTCCTCCTCTCTCTCTGTCTGCTTCTCTACCTACTTGTGATCTCCATCTGTCAACTAAACAAATAAAATCTTTAAAAAATAAAATAAAATAAACAATTAAAATTAAAAAAAATAATAATAAAAATAAAACCCTCAGTTTGTTTCCTGGAGTCCATAGTCTCTTATTGTTCATATCCCCCTCTGCCTCCCCCCTTTCATTTTTCCCTTCCTTCTCCTAATGCCCTCCATGCTATTCCTTATGTTCCACAAATAAATGAAACCATATGATAACTGATTCTCTCTGCTTGACTTATTTCACTCAGCAAAATCTTCTCCAGTTCCATCCATGTTGATGCAAAAGTTGAGTATTCATCCTTACTGATGGCTAAGTAATATTCCATTGTATATAGGGGCCACATCTTCTTTACCCATTCATCTGCTGAAGGATATCTCACCTCCTTCCACAGTTTAACTATTGTGGACCTTGCTGCTATGAACATTGAGGTGCATGTGGCCGTTCTTTTCATTATATCTGTATCTTTGGGGTAAATACCCAATAGTGCAATTGCCAGGTCATTGAGGTAGCTCTATTTTTAACTTTTTGAGGAACCTCCACACTTTTTTCCAAGGTGGCTGTACCAACTTGCATTCCCACCAACAGTGTAAAACATTCTCCACAACCTCTACAACATTTGTTGTTTCCTGCCTTGTCGATTTTTGCCATTCTAACGGGTGTATGGCAGTATCTCAATGTGGTTTTGATTTGAATTTCCCTGATCACTAATGATGCTGAAGATTTTTTCATGTGTCTCTTAGCCATTTGTATGTCTTCTTTGGACAAGTGTCTGTTCATGTCATCTGCCCATTTTTTGACTTGATTATTTGTTTTTGGGGTTGAGTTAGAGAAGTTCTTTATAGATCTTGGATATCAGCCCTTTATCTATAATGTCATTTGCAAATATCTTTGCCCATTCTGTGGGCTGCCTCTTTGTTTTGTTGACTGTTTCCATTGTTGTGCAAAGCTTTTTATCTTGACAAAATCACAAAAGTGAATTTTCGCTTTTGTTTCCCTCACCTTTGGAGATGTGTCTGGAAAGAAGCTGCTGTGGCCAGTGTTGAAGAGAGTACTGCCTATGTTCTCCTCTAGGACTTTGACGGATTTCTGTCTTACATTGAGGTCTTTCATCCATTTCGAGAGTTTATCTTTGCATATGGTGTAAGCGAATGGTCAAGCTTCATTCTTCTGTATATAGCAGAGAAGACCCCACCCAAGATCAAGGAGAACAGACCAACGTGCCAACATGTAACGGTAAAACTCACAAATCTTGGAACCATGAAAACCATCTTAAGGGCAGTTAGTAGGAAGAAATTCCTTACATACAGAGGGAGGAACATCAGAATAACGTTAGAAATGTCCACAGAGACCTGGCAAGTTAGAAAGGGCTGGCAAGACATATTGAGGATACTAAATGAGAAGAACATGCAGCCAAGAATATTTTATCTAGCAAGGCTATCATTCAGAACAGATGGAGAGATAAAGAGCTTCCAGGACTGGCAGAAACTGAAAGAATATGTGACCACTAAGCCGGCCCTACAAGAAATATTAACAAGGGTTCTATAAAAGGAGAAAGACCCCAAAAGTGATATAGAAGAGAAATTTACAGAGACAATCTATAGAAACAAGGATTTCACAGTCAACATGATGAAAATAAAATCATATCTTTCAATAATCATTCTCAAAGTGAATAACCTTAATGTTCTCATAAAACGGCACAGGGTTGCAGACTGGATAAAAAAAAAACAGGACCTATCCATGTGCTGTCTACAAGAAACTCATTTTGAACCTAAAGATACATCCAGACTGGGGGCACCTGGGTGGCTCAGTCATTAAGCGTCTGCCTTCAACTCAGGTCATGATCCCAGGGTCCTGGGATAGAGCCCCACATCAGGTTCCCTGCTCAGCGGGAAACCTGCTTCTTCCTCTCCCACTCCCCCTGCTTGTGTTCCCTCTCTCGCTGTGTCTCTTGCTGTCAAATAAATAAATAAAATCTTTTTAAAAAATTGTTTTAAAAAAAGATACATCCAGACTGATAGTGAAGGGATGGAGAACCATCTTTCATGCCAACAGACCTCGAAAGAAAGCTGGGATAGCAATTCTCATATCAGACAAATTAAATTTTAAGTTAAAGACTGTAGCTAGAGATGCAGAAGGACATTATATCATTCTTAAAGGGTCTATCCAACAAAATTATCTAACAAGTGTAAATATCTATGCCCCCAACATGGGAGCAGCCAACTACATAAGCCAACTGTTAACCAAAATAAAGAGACATATTGATAACTATATCAATAGTAGGAGACCTCAACACTCCACTCTCAGCAATAGACAGATCATCTAAGCAGAAAATCGACAAAGAAACAAGAGCTTTGAATGACACACTGGACCAGATGGACTTCACAGATATATACAGAATACTCCACCCTAAAACAATAGAATACTCATTCTTCTTGAGTGCACATGGAACTTTCTCCAGAATAGACCACATATGGGGTCACAAATCAGGTCTCAAGTGATATTAAAAGGTTGAGATTATTCCCTGCATATTCCTAGACCACAGTGCTTTGAAACTGGAACTCAATCACAAGAAAAAATTTGGAAGAAATCCAAACCCTTGGAAGCTAAAGACCATCCTGCTTGCAATTGTTTGGGTCAATCAGGAAATCAAACAATAATCTCTTCAAAACTCATTTTGATAATGCAAAAAATACTGGGTTTGGCCTGTGGGATTACTGAAGTGTCTATGAACCAGTTTAAAAATTGGTCGATGGAGCACCTGGGTGGCTCAGTCAGTTAAGTGTCCTACTCTTGGTTTCAGCTCATGTCATCATCTCATGGATTGTGGGATCAAGCCCCACATTGGGCTCTGTGCTACATTTGGAATCTGCTTCAGATTCTCTCTCCTGCACCCTTCCACTCTCTCACTCTCTCTCAAATAAATAGATAAAATCTTTTCTAAAAAATTGGTTGATAACTCTGTGATACCAGATTGTTCATATCTTCCTTCCTAAAGACAACAAAAAGGTAACCAACAATAGTGACAAAGACAGACATTCACAAACACTGTTGAGAAGAGAAAGCAGATTTACAACCCTCTGCATAGTATTATTCCTCTGAATGCGTGAGTGGATGTGTGGGTGGGTGGACAGCCAGATGGTTGGATAGACAGACTGGCAAATAAAAGGAAGGGAGAAAGGGAACAAAGGAGGGAGGAAGAAAAGAATGAAAACATATTCACCAGGTTCTAAGAGTAGTTTTTCTGAGTAGTGAGACTGATAACCTTTCAGTTCCTTCTTTTTGTTCCTTGACATTCTTGATTTTTCTACAATCAACATGATGAATTTTTTTTTAATTTAGGTTAAATTGATACTGAAGAAGGAGGTGCACCTCCAGAGAAATTCAATGATTTATTAAAGTCTATCCACTCTAGCTATCGTAGAACTTGGACTTCAACCTGGCTTTGTAAATCTAAAAAGAGATTTGGCCTGAAGTCTTGGGAAAGGTTTCAAATGTTTCAGCTCCAACAAAACAAGAAAGCATCCTTAACTATGCCCTAAGGAATCCTGACACATTAAGTCCCAAAACTAATGGCCTCATAAGTCAAGAATAAATTAATATGTTAGGTAAAAAGACCAATTTCTGCTCTCCCTAAAGAGAGGATGGTGGGTCTATTTGTGGTTCATTGCTTCTTTTTACATCTTCTGAAGAACTCCTCCTGAGGAACTAGGAGCAGGGGGAATCTAGTTTAAAACACTGCTATGGAGGAATTGGAATTGGGGGTTTTATAGACTGCTCCAAGCTTTTGTTTCTCCAAAATAAATGTATGTTCTATTTCCACATACCCAGCTCACTGGTTTGCAGAACAATCTGGTATTTTCATCAAGAAGAGTGATTACCACATCAGCAGTTGCTGGAAACCGTATCTATTGTCCTGATTATTCATTGTCAAGAATTCCTTGTAATCAGATCAGTGAAACATTGTTATCCCAGAGCAGTCCCTACAGGGGCACTCACACAGATATCTGGTTTCTGTAGAGGAGAATTTAGCCTGTACTGTTTAAACAGAGGAATCCAAGTTTTCCAAATTACTTCAGCCATTCCTGCTAAAGATGCCATCTTCACACCCCCTTTCTCCTCCCATCAAACCCAACAGTCCTGTTGAACGATAGTTAAAGGCAGAATCATTGGCCATGCAATCAGGCTGATATATACCTGCTTGGTTAGAGAAGCAAACAATATGTCCAGGAAACATAAAGGTATCCTTCACCCTCTCTACCCCCTCCCAAATAGTAACACAGAGGCTGACTAGAGGAGGAAAAAAATTATTATGAAGTCCTGGGTTGTTCAAAAAGGCTGTTTCCTGAGTAGCCCAAGATTCTCTATGTGAATCTCAGCTGAAACAAGAAGAAACATCTCAGAACTTGGAACTTGAATGAAAATGTTTCTAAGACTTCCTAAGGAGTCAGATAAGAACAAAGGCCAAGGATAGGCTAGGTCCAGCATGCAGAATTAAGATCCATGTCCAAAATTCTACACTTAGATTCTGCATGTGCTTGAAACATACCTGTCTCAGTGCTCAGCTCATCCCCCACATCACTGTGGAAGCCCATCTGCTCCATCCCTTACACCTCATGCCCACAGTTCAGCAGATTTTATCGTGCCCTAGAAACCTGACTTGATACAAAGCTGTTCCTTTAGTTGAGACTTGCCTTTGGGGGGCACCTGGGTGGCTCAGTGGGTTAAGCCTCTGCCTTCGGCTCAGGTCATGATCTCAGGATCCTGGGATTGAGCCCCGCATCGGGCTCTCTGCTCAGCAGGGAGCCTGCTTCCCTCCCTCTCTCTGCCTGACTCTCTGCCTACTTGTGATCTCTGTCTGTCAAATAAATAAATAAAATCTTAAAAAAAAAAAAAAAAAAAAAGACTTGCCTTTGGAGGTAAGGTAAAGGGAAGTACATTCAGTTCCCAGGCCAAGGCCACTGAGAAGAACCTCTCAGAAGAGCCTCACACAATGAATTAATATCATGGGCCGGGAAAGCCAGGGCCAGTGAACCAGTCATCTTCTGCATCTGTAGGTTTCAGACAGGTCTGTCTGCTATGCCATTTATTTGCTCCAGAGAAAGGTCTGGTGGTTCTTTGTTGTACAGTAGGACACCCCGGGCCAAAAATAAATTACTAACTTGACTCAGTGGTCCCAATCTTCCAGATTGCAGTACCACCAACTTTACCCATTGAATGTGTGTGAGCAGACTGGCCACAACTGGCTTAGTTCTTCAGGAAATACCAGTAATGATAACGAGACTAATAATAGTAGTGAATACTTATTTGGCACTTACGGGGGCGACAGGGGGACTATTCCAAGCATTTTCATGTATCTCTCTCTCTCTCTCTCTGAGCCTATGGGGTTAATAATAGTACCTGTACACTTGAGTTACAAAAATTAAGTGAGTTATGAAATGTTCTCAGTGCCATATAGCCAATATATCGTGGGGAGCCAAGATTCACATTTAAGCAGTCTGATTCTGAAATCCATGCTTTGAAACATTTTTATTAACCATGTTTCTAGCTTCTATAAACGTGATGCTTTAACATGCTCTAACCCTACAGGCATATGTCACCCAAGCCTTGTTCTGAGTAATACAACAACATGTTTGAGTCACCTTGCCTTGGCTTCCTGCCCCCTCCTTGTCACCTGATACCCCCTTCCTCAGGAGTCCTCCTCCTCCCAGAAGCATGCTTTACCAATACAAATCAGCCAGTACAGAGCTCAGAAGCCCCCAAACACGCCCTCTATCAGGCTCCCACACTCCAGGCTGCTATTGACCTGCCTAATTACCCTATGGTCAGAGAGCAGACACTAGGGACAACCTCCATGCTCTAGAGCCACCGAAAGTATTCAAACTAGCCAATACCCTGCCTCACCGGCTCCTTCCATGGAAACTACAATAAAAGCTCTTGCCCCTAGTTTTTCCTTCCTCCACTATCTCGCCAGCCCCTGCGCCTCCCCATGCATCTTCCTATAATAGAACATGCCCCTTCCTCTTGGAACTGTCATTTCCAATGTCTTTCAATTCTTGACCAGGTGGTCTTAGTATACCACAAATTTTCTATTAATATACTATATTCTAATATACACCACTATGCCATACGCAGCAAATACTCTCCTATGAATCAGACCAAGAATGCTTGCTCTGTAGTCATTTCAATTCCTCTCCAAAGGCTTCCTTGCTTTCTACCATTACTGGGTGGAATTTCAAAGAATTCATCTGTGTATGAGGAGAGGCCTAAATGAGGTCTCTGATGCTTGACCCAACCTTGTAATGATGTTTCCTTCGCATAGGACTAGGTGGGAGCCCCGTCCTAAAACACAGCATGGCCAAGGTGACTGTACATATTTAAAATCTATAAAGATATAAAATATGCAACCATATATAGGATACCTCTCTACTATGAGAAAAGAAAATATTAAAACCTGCAAATCCCCTGCTGGGAGTATTTTGACCAGAAATTCTGCTTGCTTCAAATTTACATGGATAGGTAGAAATGTCTACAAAGATCAATGAAAAACTTATTCTCTGGTATCCTACATAAGGCAAAGGAAAGTTACATCTGGGTGTATGACAGGCCTAAGGAAGGTAATAAATGAGGTTAGAATGTTCTTCTACTTTTTATTGGAATAGCTCTCACCAACCTCACAAGGGTTTAGGTCCTCACAATGGGCTACAGACAAAACCCCCAGCAAAGAAGTACTTCAACCATGTTCTGAGTTCAGAGGAACTGGTGGTATGAGGCATTATCTGACAGAACAGATAACATCCAAAGATAATGTGACATGTTATTTGCTAGGAAACAAAAAGATGAATAAAACCCACTGGCTATTACCTGACCCTATGTGTCCTAAGGTATCCATCTCCTTGTAATCAGAAGAATCAGTACAGACAAGCCCAAAGAGGGAAAGTCATCCTAGGGGTGACAGACACCGAGATAGCCTCCCCATGGAAACCTAGTGCAGAATGCATTGCAAGCATAATTTAAAAGCCTAGGATCACTTCAAGGTCATTTGCTAAAATGAAACATTGAGATCCCACCATACCTAACTTGCTTCCTCGTTTAAGTAAATTGTATTTGTGAGAAAATGCTTTATTTGCATCAACGGCATGTGCATCAGATGCCAGGTTTATCTCAATTCAAGTATGCATTTAAAGCTGTAAACATATGGTTACAATTTCTGTGGAGCTGTTTAGGATTTTTATGGATCAAATACTTGGTCCTGACATCCCAGCCAGGTTCAGAGATTTTTAAGGCTGCTGCAAAACTCTTTGCTTCCTAAAGAATCATTTATGACAGAAACTGGCTTTGGAAGTGTTTGTATGCTCTTTGGTGTTGTCTATAATTACTTCCTCAGCTGAAGTGGGGGGAAGGAGGGAGATCCAGACTGAGAAAGGAGATGAAAAAGCCTGAATAAATAAATAAAAGTCTCTTATGGGGAATCTGTTTCATCTCTCTGGTCTTGCAATTTTCTCTGCACCCCCCCCCACCACCACCCCAACTATAACTGAAAATAAAATGCCCAAGTCCAACTGTGGATATTAAAAGAAACATTGCTGGTTTTTGTTATGTGGGTCTCATAGGCTTGAAGTTCCAACAGCAGTTGCATAATGGGCAGTGTCCAGTGAGGAGATCGGGAGCAGTGAAAACTGAGTTTCGTCTCCGTGTAATTTAGACCCACTTGAGAAAACTATTTTCATTTTACCTGGAAGAATAAGAAAAACAGCTTTCTCAGCCCTCCATTATGTGTATAGTGTATGAATAAGCCCAAGATAGGGTACTTGAAAGTAAAATAGCTATTCTGAGGGTTACTGAGGTAATACAAAAAACTTGTACTGTGTGATGATATGCTCTGAGCTTCTTGACAGTGGAGAGCTGTATGTAATCCAGAGACTCTCTGGGCTGTGTGGTCTGGGAGAGACCTAATACGAGATTGTGGCAAAAATCCAGCAAACTTGAAATTAGCAGAGACCTCTGAGATAGTGGTAGCTCTCTTCTTTCTTCCTCCTGTTTCATTTCTCCAAACAGAGCCTATCTCACTTCCCTCACTGCCTTTGCCCACCCACTGAACTGCGTCTACCTACAATGAGCAGAAACAGTGAGGACCCCAGAACAGTCAGTGAGCAGGCAGGGACCACCTGGCAGAAATCTCTAGTAAGACACCACATCGAAACGTGGCCACTGCTTACAATAATGATGCAGTCCTTTTTCATTCATTCAACCGTGATGCTTATAAAGGCATGATTACTATTTTTAAATGAGGCAGATTATATTTATATAGAGAGATATAGATATAGATAGATATAGATATATAGATATAGATAGATAGATAGATAGATAGATAGACATGCACATATATATGGAGCACTTTTAGATATATTTCTAAATTTAAAAATACGGTCCTAAACAGTGAATATTTTACTTTTTTTTTAAGGCAATCACTTACTTACACACATATGTATCTCTATGTTTAGATTCTCCCTGAAAGTATAAACTGATAACATTGTTGCATCAAGCAATAAGAACTGGCAGACTCATGGTCAGAGAGAAGAGGGAGGTTTAGTTTTCATTTTGTTCTATATGAATTTTTACTATGTGCACATATGTTAATCAGAAATTAATAAAATGTAAATAAAAATAAAACGATGATTCACGTAGTCTAGTTCTCAGAACAGTCAGTCTCATCTCAAGAAACAGTCAGCAGACAAAAAAAGTTATTTCGGAAAAAGTCAAGTGTTTTACTTACATCTCTTGAACACCATGAAGCCTATTTCTCTGTTCTACTTCCCTTCACACCATTGCTGTTCCAGAACATTTCTCTCCCTTTCTCACCAAAATCCTTATAAACTTCACCTCCAAGCCAAGACTCCTGCATCTTCTATCTTTAATGCCTTTCTCTTTTCTCCAAATTCTGCCTAATAAAGCTCCCAAGAGTTTAACTATAGACACAGGACCACATTCTCAGGGCAGGCAGGGGAACAGACTGAATGGACCAACCTAGAAACCTTTTTGGCAGAGCAGGGAAAGGGAAGGCTTAGACAAAACTGAGTTGTTAGTTTTCATCCCATTTCATAACATTTATTGACCTCACAGAACTGGAGCACTGGAAAGTTGAAGTCAAGACACCTGGGCCTGGGGCGCCTGGGTGGCTCAGTGGTTTAGAGCCTCTGCCTTCGGCTCGGGTCATGATCCCGGGATCCTGTGATCGAGCCCTGCGCTGGGCTCTCTGCTCGGCAGGGAGCCTCCTTCCCTCCCTCTCTCTCTGCCTGCCTCTCTGCCTACTTGTGATCTCTCTGTCAAAAATAAATAAATAAAATATTAAAAAAAAAAAAAAGACACCTGGGCCTGACCTGCTTCATCTTCCCATAGGGATTGGCTCGGCTAGGAGTGAGTGAGCAGAGATAAAGGACCAGCAGAGCCTTCTGTGCAAAAATATGCTTTTAAATGTTATATATCATGAATAGTGAGACCTAAACAGAATGTGTGTTTATATGTACACACACACACACACACATAAAGACTGGTGATCTATAAGCCTCAGGTATATAGGGGACATGGTTACAATTCAAAATTAAGCCTCTAAGATTTGGCAAGACGCAGTTTATGTGAACAACAGCACTGTTAGCTTTGTACCCTCTTACTGGGGGTTTGGGAGCTCTGAGGTCTTGGGAAGTTGGGTTGATTCACGGAGTGTGTGTTCTGGTTCTGTGTGGCCCCTCCCTTCACCTAAGTTCTATATCCTTTATTAAATAAATTGAGACCTGAATTTTTAGACTGTACACAGGTGTGTGTGCCAACATGATGCCTACCCAAATCATTGCACATAATTAAAGAAAGAAGGTGAGGGGCGCCTGGGTGGCTCAGTGGGTTAAAGCCTCTGCCTTCGGCTCAGGTCATGATCCCAGGGTTCTGGGATCGAGCCCCGCATCAGGCTCTCTGCTCTGCAGGGAGCCTGCTTCCTCCTCTCTCTCTCTGCCTGCCTCTCTGCCTACTTGTGATCTCTGTCTGTCAAATAAATAAATAAAATATTTAAAAAAAAAAAAAGAAAGAAAGAAAGAAGGTGACCATGATTTTTAAAAGGGCAAGGCAAAATTCAGCAAAGCCTATGCAATCTCCATCTACATAGGGGGACTCAACTTCTCTGGTCCTCGTGGCACACCTGCCCCTGCTGTGTACCAGAGTTTCTCGTACAATTAAAACTTGATGCACATGTTACTAACACCCCTAGTTCTGATCTCCTCCATGCAAAATAATATTATGCTCATAACTGGGTTTCCCTCACAATGAGCGACAGAGGGAAAACTGATGTCTAGTTTTCTCCACAGTTCTTTCTTATCCCAACTTAATTCATTGGCATACTGGTTTTAGATATCAGTCTCTATAAGCTTAGTTAATGTGAATCTGCCCCTGAGAAATTTTACTATATTTAGTAAGCCAAAAAAAAAAAAAGATTTTTCAGCTTGGAAGACTGGACCCTGGACTACAGTGAATTCTTACTTTGGCAGGTTTCTTGAAAGACAGTTTACCATTTGCAAAGGGTGCATTTTCTTAACCATAATATTTGTTTGACTATATGAGTAATGGATTCCTGTTGTAGAAAGTTTAAAACATAGAGAAGTTGAAAGAAGATAAAAATCACTCATCCCAAGAACCAAAGATAGCTATTGTTAAATACATTAAATCCTTCCTCCTAGCTTCAGTTCTGTGTTTGTATCTCTAAACACACATGCAAAATTTAAATGCTACTAGAAATCACTTTGTAACCCATTAATTTCACTAAACATAATATTTTAAGCATTTCTCATATCATTAAATATGTTTTGAAAATACCTTTAATCAATCCCTTTTGGATATTTAAGTTAATTCCAGTATTTTGTTAAAATAAGGCATGCTCTGATGAACATTTCTTCTTCACATCTCTGAGTATTTACTTAGGGAAATTCATAAAAGAAAAAAATACTGACTACTCAAGAGGTATGAACAATTTTGGTGCTTTGATCTATATTGCTAGATTATACCCAAAAACTTGCTGAGCTGATTTTCACTAACATCAGCAATTTTGCTTTTGGTGCTAGAATGACAATTTTGTTAATCCTTCACCAATATTGGATGAAAGCTTCTTATTTTCAATTTTTGATTAATCTGAAAGACTAACTTTATATTTGCCTTGAAATAATCGGTACTTTTTTATATTTTGTGTGAATATTATTTCAAATATCTATGGTCATTGTCATTCTCATTTTGTGATTTTTGCTTGTTCTTGCCCTTTGTGCATCATCTTCTTTACACACACTGATTTGTAAAATCATTTTTATAGTAATCCCATGTAACATATTAAACTTTCTATCCAGTTTATCTCATATAGATTCATTATGTTTATGGACTTTTTTCCTTTTTTCAATAGACAGAAATTTTTAACATTTCTCTTTAGAGATCTCAATCAGCACCTACCTGTCTATACCTCCTTTTGAATGAATCAGCAGCCCATGGATCCTATTCTATTGCCTGGCACCCATGCTTTATTCCAAGTGACCCCTTTCTTCCCGATCCCAGCTGGGGGGTGAGAAGTAGGCACCTGATCCAACCTTCTCTGTAGGCAACCTTCTCTGTAGGTTGACCAGCAGCTTCTGCCTGCAATGCAGTCTGACATAATGGCAGAGATGTGGTTATTAGTGGAACTAAATTTTTATTTCTCAAGGAAAACAGCAGAACAGGATCTGGAAAGTACAGATTCCAGAAAAATAGTTGGAAAGCTAAAGGAACATACAGGCAGAAGGGAGACAGGATCAGAAACAGAATAAACAAGAAGCCAGTGAAGACAGAGAGGACAAAAGAGAGGTAGGAGAGCAGAGGAGGTGCTGGCCTGAAAGAAAACCACCCCCAAACCTACCAGGGAGATAGAGAGACCACAGCTAGTCCCTTTATCTGCTTTGTTTCCTTGACATTCTACATTTCCAAGACAAGGTCTTATGTTGGCATATGATAAGACCCCCCCAAGACTTTCTTTGCAAGGGCATTTCTTCCTTTTGAGGTTCCCAACCAGTGGTGATTTTTAATCCATAGGGAACATTTGGCAACATCCAGGGACATTTTTATTATCATGACCGAAGAGATACTACTAACAATCTAATGAGTACGGACCAGGGACGCTGCTTAACATCCTACAATGCTCAGCCTCCCATAACAAAGAATTATCTGACCCAAAATGTGAATAGTACTGAAGTTGAGAAACCCTACTCTAGAACAAGCCAGATTTTTTATGGTTTCCCCTTTGCATTTGTGTTCAGCAAGTCCTTCCTTATTCTGTGATAAGACAAATATTGTCCTATAGCTCATTCTATTTCTATGAACTCATTTTATACTTTCTTTTTCTTAGAAATTTCTAGTAACAAGAAAGCCATGTTAATAGCCAGGAAATCAGGAAACTGACTAAACATAGCATGGGTCACTATGTCTTCATGCCTGTGATTACCACACACCACTAGAAGAGAATGTGGCAAAGACTCTCACAACTTTCTTGATTTAAGTCTCCTCTTTTGTGAAGTGAACCAGCTAGTGTGAAAATCTGTATTCCTCTCAGTGGAGAGGCAAATGCTAATAAATTCCCTCAGCAATTGTACTGAAAATATACGGTCTACTTACCACAAAGTTGATGACATACAGGATATTATATTCACTTGACTACCAGATGTTCAAAATTACCAGATTTGGGAGGACTTAAGAAGGTGGTAGTCAAAGAATGGTGTCAGTATACTGGCCATTGGGCATATGGGGCAGAAGTCTCTTACTTATAAGGTGGAGTTTTTAGAGGTGACATGAGAGGGTAGAACTAGGGTACGATGGTGAAAAGTTATGCTATGAAGAGAAGAACATGACTTACATAAACTTTAGTGGAAGTTTACATACTTCAGCTGGTTTTCAGACGTCACATCCTGTCTTCCCCTTCTTTTTGCCAACATTATGGGGGCTATAAAGTTTTCTAAGTTTCCTCGAGGCAGATGGTTTCTGTCTGCATATCACCATAACAACCCATATTTCACAGTAAGTAACAAGCATGATTAGGAAAGACAGATGGAATGAGCCTGCAAATGCAAAATATGCCCCTCGATTTAGAATTCTTTGTCCCTGGGGAGGGGTTCTCATCTGGAAATTTAGTTGTCTTCTTGTGAACTCTTGGTAGCTCATAACAAACTACGCTCACACATTAGACTTGTTCCTCAAGAACTCAGATTCTTTTCTCTGCATCTACCCTGAACCAAAGATTAATTCATTCTATCCTTCAGTGACTTGAGATCGGGGGGGGAGGGGGATGGGCATTTTCTGCCCAGTTACTCCAGATTCTATCCACAGTATAATATCAACTGCAACCCAAGCAGCTCCCTGATATTGCAAATAGCATTTTGCTGGTCTGCGCTTGCTGACAAATTATCACCATGACTCTATTAAGGACTTCTATCTTCTCTCCCCTACCCCTTAGAATTTGAATTCTTGTGTTGAATCTCCATGTCTTCCATACAATCCTTACTTGGACACCAATACCTTTAAACCTAAGCATACTTGGGGTGCCTGGGTAGCTCAGTTGGTTCAGCATCTGTCTTCAACTCAGGTCATGACCCCAGGGTCCTGGGATAGAGCCCTGTGGCAGGCTCCCTGCTCAGCAGGGAGTCTGCTTATTCCTCTCCCTGTGTCCCTCCTCCCAGCTTGTGTTCTCTCTCTTTCTCAAATAAATACTTTTTTAAAAACCTAGGCACATGTATCTCCCCAGTGCTTATGAGCTAAGTTAATATACATATATCTGGTGATGTGCAAAACATCCACAAGCAGAAACATGGAGAAAAATTAATAACTAGGATACAAAATATGACTTTCTTCTATAAAAACTGTAAGACCAATGCCATGATTGGAAAATGTGCCTCTAAACAAAAAAGCTGTGGAGAGAAAGAGATTAAAAGCCCTCTCGAGGCCTATATATAAGACAAAATATGCTGATTCCAAAAAATACCCCATCAAAAAATTAGAATAAGTGTTCACCAGCAAGCAGTCATAATTCAATGGGGTTATTTATTAAGAGCAGTTCTTAACGTTTTCTTCATGTAACACTATCACATAGACCAAGGGCCAGCAAACCATTTCTATAAAGGGCCAGATAATAAATATTTTAAGCCTTTGCAAGTCATAGGGCTTCTTTCTGACTACTCAACTTTGTCATTGTAGCACAAAACAGCCACAGATGATATGAAAATGAATGGGCGTGGCCGTGTTCTAATAAAACTTTATTTATAGACGCTGGAAGTTTAATTTTATATCATTTTAATATATCATGACATGTTGTGCTTCTTTTCATTTTTATCAATGGGGTCAATGATTTAAAAATCTAAAAACTATTCCTAGCTCAGAGGACATACAAACAGGCAACAGGCTGAATTCGACCCATGTGCCATAGTTTGCTGACCCCTAAAACAGACTAACATTTCTGATAATTGAAGTGATTCTCAAAGTGCCTTATTGAGAAACACAGCTTAATAATGCTCAACTCTCAAAAAAAAAAAAAAATCATCATCATCATCATCATGTCCAATTCTCCTTGCTCTGTTTACTGTGCAACCTTCTCCTGATCTGATGACTAATCAATTTGTACATGGTACTTCCTTCTGTTGAAGTGGTTCAATCAGAGAACCAAAGAAGGGATTCTAGGAGCAGAGCTTTCTTTCCTGGTGCATTAATAAGTTGGTTTCCAGATTTGAGTTAGTCTTATAAATTGTCCTTTGTTCCCCTAAGTTTACATAACCAATCAAAGTTCCAGATCTCATATTAAAGGAGCAAAGAGTGTAATATGAAAGTAAATAGCAGCTATTAAACCCCCAGACAAGGCAGAATCACTCAACATCCTTACTGTAAATTCTAATACATCATTGTCAACTCAAAGGGAGTCCAAATGAAAACAAGTTATGAGTTGAATCAACTGCTAGTCTGATTTGTGGTGATTATAAAGACATAAATTATAACCACAAAACTTGAGGATTTCAAACATCTAATATGCACACAGAGTCAAAATTTGCTAAGACTGTACCTATAGGATAAAGGGGAAATTCCAGCAGCCACGGTGTCACAGGAGAGATAAAATGGAAAATAAACATCTAATAAGCAAGTAGCTAATAATATAAATATCTGAGTCTCATAAAATTAATGGAAACATACTTATCCCAAAAGAACTATGTAAGAACCTAGTTTAATCTGTGCCAAATTTGTCCTATTGCATAGTTGATCAATCATGGAATAATGTGAAGCCCATGATTCCGCAGACCTCACCTCCGAGATAGTAAAAATGAGATCCATTACTAATTTAATCTCATTTCTTGTCCTCCTACGCTGTTTGGCCAAACTTACGAGAGTCTCATTTTCTTTAATGCAATGTTCTTCCTGAGATTTTTGGGATTCTCAGGCAAATAAATGTCCAGTGTGTCTTTCCGACCAGCTATTTAGACATGGAATACTGGAATTTTAACAAAGTGGGGAAAATACAAATCAAATAAGCAAAATCCTGAAGTCAGTGGCAGGGTTGAAGTTGAAACCTAGGCCAGAGTCTAATTAGCTCTATAAATTTGGGACAAATTGTTTTACTTCTCCATGCCATGAAGCAACAGAGAGGCCTTCAACTTATCAAGTCCTGGATTTCAAGCTCTTCTTCAGCAAAGGAATTTTTGTTTAAAATTGGCTTGACATGCAACCCCCAAATGTACAACTGAAGCAGTCTAGCTGCTTTGTTAAAGAGAAGTCAGGACACCAGGAGTCTTGCCCATTCAGCCTCCCCAAGGCACCCATTTTGATCCCCAAGGGTCTTCCCCAGAACCCCAGATCTTTGGCAAGCACAGCCAGAAACCACTAATCTTATGCAATCCTCTCATTTTACAAATGAGGAAGCTACCAAAAACATGAAAAATGGCCCTGCCAGCAGCCAGACAGTGCTGTTCCTAGCTGAACATAAACAATGAATATAAACAGTGCTCAGACAAGGCCACACTGCTGCTGTGTTTGGAACAAGACAGAGACAAGGCCACTCTACAGTCTTAACAATGACAAAACACCCTTTCTGCTGATTAACATGAGAGACTGCAGTTTCTCTTCCAATAAGAACTCCTACCCCACCTGCAATCAACCAGCCCCTTTGATAAAATGTATGAAGAAGATAACTACATCTGAAACTAATAATGTACTATAAGTTGGCTAACTGAATTTAAATTTAAAAAAAAAAATTTTTTTAAACAAGATACCTAGTCACTGAACGCTCCTACTTCTTGACATCATGCACTCTAGAACCAGTCCCTGCTCTCCTGAATCTTCCCTCAAATCATCCAACATAAACCCAAATCCCAAAAAAGGAACTGCCCCAGTTCCTCTCCAGCGCATTTTCCCTTGCTGTGGCAGGCTCAATAAACTTAACTTTTTGGTTTTTCTCCAAGTGTGTTCCCAATGGCCTTTGGCCTCAACACAACAGTAGTACAATTCTAAGAAATGTCCTCAAGAAAAACAGAGCAGCACCAAGAGAACAGATAGCTGAGCTCCTGGAGTCATAAATAAACATGTTAAAAACGGAGGATAATTCAGACCACTAATAGACAAAATGCTACATACATTTGACTATTTTTTAATTTACTAATAATTCTCAAATCTAGGTCATGCCATTCTTCTGAGCATTGATGTCTACATTGATTCATTTTACAGGCAACTTAACACCTGTAAGAGCCTTGGTCACTTTCTCCTACTTTTACCTTTTCTTTACTTCCACCTCAAGCCTGTTGGGTCTCCTGGTTTTTAGATCTTTTCTTGGTGAACAGTCCGCCCTCCCCCATACCACACCAGAAACCTTGGGATTATTCTAAACCACTCCCTCATTATATTCTTTCATAGCATTAGCCACCAACCAAGTATTTCTCGATTTCTCTCTTCCTTTCCATTCTTCCTGACACTCACGTTGCTTCTTATTTGAAATAGTCCCCAGAGTGTTCTCTCTGCTTTCATTTTCCTCTACCTTCCAACAATCTGTCACATCTGCTGAAAGAGAGCTTCCTAAAATGCAAATCTAATCACATCAGGCTCTGCTTAAAACCACCTTTTCAGCCATCACCCCAGCCCACCCCACGCCACCCTACCCACTGTCCCTGAGATGAAGTACAAACTCCTTAATATGGCAAAGGAACCCCTGCCCCATCTCCTGCAGCATTACCCTCCCCCACTCCAGCCGTGCTAACTGGCAGCTCCCTCCGCTGTGGTTAGTGCACCAGGAGTGGCCTTCAGCTCCTCTCTGCCTAGCTCACCTTTCATGTTCTCCAAGCAGCTCAAGCACAGCCTTCAGAGGGCTTTCTCCATCCTGATCCTTCCCTTGGCTGAGTTAGAGGCCATCTTCTGTTTCCCATTTTACACAAAAAGTTTCCACTCTGTTTGAGGCAATTCGGAGGTTCTCAACTCCAGCTGCAAGCTAAAATTCACCTGGGCACCTGAGTGCCGAGAACTCAACCACTGCGATTCTGATTTAATTGCTCTTGGAATCAACATGATTCCCATGTGCACTGGGCTTCATGCTTCTCAAATTTCACTGTAAGGAGCAATCACCTGGGGAGCTTTTAAAAATGAAGGTTCTGATTCAGCAGGTCTGGCTGGGATCTGAGATTCTACATTGTTAATAAGCTCTCAGGTGATGTCAGTGCTACAGTTCCACAGACCACACTTGGAATAGTAAGGATCTAAATAAACTCTGACATTGGCCAGCCCATCTGGAGGCAATAAAACTGTAAATAGACAAAGCAAATACAGGAAGTCTTTCCCTGTCAAGGAAAACAGATGTTGCTAAAACATCTGACATAGCCTGGTTCCAGAAAAATTTATGAGTGTCTGTGATAACTGCAAGGTTGTAGAAGGTATTGTCACCTAAAGGTGTAAAGCCCAGAGTGAAAGTGACTTGCCCAGAGTATCCCAGAGAGTAAACAGCAGGACAGAGATCTAAACTCAGAGCACTTGATTCCCCAGCCTGTAGACCATTCAGTAGATTCACTGCCTGGAAGAGATGCTGAAGACCATCACACCAGGGAAGTAGCAGTCAAGCAGGACATGATCAACATTAGCAGGACCCAGGTAAACACTTTGATACAGAGGTGGCTAGAGCAGTTCGCTCAAAAGAGATCCCAGCCACAACCACTGATGAGAAGGGCAATAGAGAAACTGTTCACTTGAGCCCAAAGGTACTGAATGTATTCCTGAATGAACCTAATTTGTCATTGTCCAATGGCAAATGACCTTTGAAAATGTGCACTGTGGAACTCTGGACTATTCCAATGTCTTTAAGTATCTTCACGACAGCAAGAATGCCTTATTCATGTTAATATTCCCAGCATCTAGCATACTGTTTGACCCACAGAATTCGCTGGATCTCTGTTTAATAGACCCTAACCAGAAAAAGTCTTGGCTTTCTTTACATAATACTAGATCTATCTATGTTGTGGCCACTCTCCATCCTATGGGATAAGATGATACCAGCCTGCTGCCTGACTTGCCCCTCTAAAGAATTCCACACGTTTCTGAGTGGGAGCAGGACGGTGGAAGCAGGCTACAGTATGAGTTTCCCCAGGCCCTTCACACATGTGTATCAAAGATATAATGACTAGAGGCATAAACACAGTAGTGTTTATTCTTCCTGGAGAGCCAGGCAGGGGTGAACAACTTATTATTAAGTGGAGTGAGGGAGGGAGGGGCCGTAACCTCACTGGTTTTCCAGGGAGCAGAATTGTTGGTTAAAGACAAGAGAATCAGGGGAGATGGAGAGGAGAAGGGAGTTGAGGGAAATTGGAAGGGGAGGTGAACCATGAGAGACTATGTACTCTGAAAAACGATCTGAGGGTTTTGAAGGGGTGGGGGGTGGGAGCTTGGGGGAACCAGGTGGTGGGTATTAGAGAGGGCACGGATTGCATGGAGCACTGAGTGTGGTGCAAAAACAATGAATACTGTTACGCTGAAAAGAAATTTAAAAAAAAAAAAAAGACAAGAGAGTCATTGAAGGATATGTTATATTACCTACAGGTTGGAGAGCATGGGCTTTAGGGGCAGAGAAATCAGAGTACGAATCTGAGTGTGGTCACACATCACTTGGCTCAAGTTCCTTAATTTACTAAGCTTCAGCTTCCTCATCTATAAAATGGAGAAAATAAGAAACTTCCTAAGAGGATTGCTGTTAAGGATTAAATGAGATAACTATGTACTTAACACAGTGTACTTAACTAGACACTGTGTGCTTAACACAGTGTCTAGGATACTGCAGATATTAAATAATCACAGTTTAGCAACAGTACCAATGGAGAAAGGCTTCAATCCAACTGTGGTCGCATGACTAATTCTAGAAGCAAGAGTTAAGGTCACCATTTGTATATCTTGCCAGAATATACAAAGACTGAAAAGGTGTCTTTTTATTCTTTTTTCTTTTCCCTTTTTGAAAACTGAGATATATTATTTCATATTAATTATATTAACCACATTTTGTTTTTTTCCTCTGTTATTGTATATGAAGTAAGTAGGTGCTAGATACACTGAATAGACAAGGAATGGCTAATTTTTTTTCTCAAATCACTGCCACTTATTTGGGGTTGGCTGCCAGGAACACTGTATTAAGAGGGATGTTGATGCCAGGTCCAAGTTTAGTGAAAAAGAGCTATGCTTGATTAACAGCATCTGTAATGAGGTGTGACAATCACTCACTTAAGCATGTGAGGGCTTGTTGCACCTCGTTTTAATCCAGAGGCGGCGGAACTGTGGATAACAACAACTAGGTGGGGTTGCAATGACACCAGACGGAATGGACAGCAATGGCAGACTGTAGGTGGAAAGACGGATGAACACTCTTATGCTGACCTTGAGACATCTTTTGATACAGTCACAGTGTGTGTGTGAGTGTGCATGGGCGTTAATTTCCCCTCCACACCTACTCTTCACCCTCCTCCCTTCACCCTTGAAGCTGACCTCTATCCAGTATATAAACAGGGTTGTGTGCCCCCTTGCTCTGGTTGATTTGGCCAAGAGAGAGTCCCAAAAGGAGATATGTGTGAGAAAACAGCAAGAGCAAGGTCATTATTTCCCTGGATCTCTCTGCAGGGCTGCTTCAGGCTAGCTAAGATCGCTTAATATGAAGTCATTGATCCTCTTAGAGCATGTGATTCTTATGTGATTCTTATTCCTTTAGGTCTCAAAAACCATTTCCTCTTCCCAACCCTTTAAAACAAAAGATGGTAACAGCTTCAATGTTACAAGCTCTAGGGTACAGCACTATCCTTGATGGTTCTCCTCACCTATACTATTATAAATAGCCCCTTTGTAAAGAAACACTATCAAACTATATTACTTTGAAAAGATCACCCACTTCCCTGGGAACCCTGACTGACAGACTATGCCTTTGGGTTGCCTCTATGTTGGAAGTGAAGTGAGCATCTGCAGAGACACACATAAGACAGAATATGCCAGGCAGGGGGTTCTTGTACATCTAAGAAGGATATGTGTCCAGTGGCCAGAGACAGCAATACAGATGCCTACCACACCTACTTCTCCATCTATCTTAAACTGCCCACCAATGATCCACATCTGTCTCCGCACAGCAGTGTGAACTGACTGAGCAGAATTAAGTCCTACCATTAACAACCTCTAATTTGACCTGATGGCACAAGATGTCCTATACTATTCTGTTTCCCTTGATGGAAAATTAAAACTCAAAAATTCATCATCCAGAGGCCAATGAGATGGAGAGGTACAGACAGAGAGGGTGCCAGCGTCAGGTTACCGGCAGAGAATCTGACTGAGGAGGACAATGGGGTCCTGCCCTGCTAGTCACCTGCCTTTCTCACCAGCCTGCCCTTTCTGAGGCCAAGTTGTAGAATTCTTTCTTGGTTTCTACATTTGAAGAAAAAAGTGCACCTCTGATCCTTATTCCAAAGAAAAAGAGAAAGAAAGAGACAGAAAGAGAGAGAGAGGAAGAAAGAAGGAAGGAAGGAAGGAGAGGGAGGGAGGGAGGAAGGGAGGGAAAGAGAGAGAAAAAGAAAGGGAGGGAGGGAGGGAGGGAGGGAGGGAGGGAGAAAAAGAAAGATGAAAGGAGGGAAGAAGGAAGGAAGGAAGGACAGACTAATAGATCCCTGTTCACCACCCTTCAGCCATCTAAGGACCAATATTTCATGATCAGCAATGCACACTGAATCAGGATAAGAAAGGTGAACCTGCAAATGTGAACTCTCCACCCTCAAGGTAAAGGTGCTGCCCTTGAATACAGCATCCAGCGATGTTGTGAATCATACACTGATTCACCTGCACTGACAGGAAATCATACCTGAAAATCCCCATGTGGACTAAGGTGATCCTAGTTCTTAGTAGGACACAGACCCCTCAGAACCATTCAGCCTCCCCGCAGTGTCCAGCATCCAGAGATAAGGCCTCCATAGCAAACACAGGAGAGGTAGAGAACTATAGCTCTCTCTCCGATACAAAGGGAAAAGATAATGCAGGATTTCTCTGAGAAGGCAGGTTGTGAGAACAATCAACACTATTTAGGGAAACAAAATGGAGAGGAATTAGGGCCAAGGAGGGTTGCAGGTCTCTGCCCCTTAAGCTAGAAAGACAGTAAATCTCACCCCAATTCCATTTTAGTAAGACTCTTTTTAAGCTTCTCCAACCCTTCAATTCACTGTCTTCAATAGTCTTTTCATCTCTCAAGGTCCACATCAAATGCCTTTTCTTTGGTCAAGGCCTCTCTGACCCCAACCCCTCCCATTCCTGGTCAAAATTAACTGTTCCTTTCTCTATACTCTTAAGGAATGCTAATCTTTTCTTTAGCATTTTTTACTTTCTAAGATATGAACATGTTTGCCTCCCCCAAATGAGGTGGCAGGATCTGTCTTAGTGATTTCTGAATAAAAATGGTCCCTAGATGGTAGTGGAAGAATATTAAATGTTCAGTGAATTTGACAATGACAGACTCCTGCTATCAACTGGAAATTGGACAGCATCCCTTCTCACACCTTACTCTAGTTTTTCCAGATATGCCATTGGTGGGAAAATAAGGGAACCTCCAAGGCAGGTAGAGCTGATTTTCACACCGTCATAAGCCTGGGTTCCCACAGAAAGTGGAACCTGAGGCAAGGACTTCTGGGAACAGAATTAGGTATGGAAGGGGCAAGAAAAATGAAAAAAGGAAGGAGGAAAAGTCAAAATAAGTGTTGTTATCAACCTAGTCCCCTCTTGGGTGACTGGGGAGTGGAAGTTCCACTGGGGACACTCGGAAGAGCTGTGGAGAAAGTATCTCAGAATTGCACACCCCCAAGGCCAAGAAGATGGGAGAATATATCCAGAGACTCCAATTACCCATTCATCAAGGATTACCTATGGGATCCTACCTACCTCATACTTTTGAGTGTGTGGCTATGTCCCAATGACTGAACAAATGTCTCCAGGAGGCCGAGGTGATGATAGCAGAGATGCCCCAGGACGGAAAGCAAGTGATAAATGGTGCAGTTGAGGCGAGGTACAGTCAGATCACACCTGAGCAGAGCTGGTTGCCACAACAACAATTAGAGTAAAAGGTGAGCTAAGAGGATGGGATGCGGGCCACAAGAAGGATCTGACACACATGTTGGGATGATTCTTATTAGCCATTTATGAGTTCTATCCATCTTGGAGACTAAGTCTCACTAATCCTAGCATTAGTCACTGTTAAGCTGTTAGCAAAAAGAAAGTGTTGCATGGTACAGCTAGAATTTCCCCAAGATTCCCCAGGCTGTGGGTACAGAGTCATGATAAACACCCAAATTTCAATGGCTCGAACCCTGTAGCTTCTAACTACCTCTAGCTTCTACCTCCAGTTCGCCTGCTGTTTGCAAGCTTCCCCCAGCTATTTCTCCAGGCCTGCTGAGGGTGCCTGACACATAGAGATGGATCTGTCAGCTATGGACGCCATGTTCTTCCTCTCCTGAGTGAGAACCCCTGCTGTATAGCCTTTCCCAAGCAGCTCTTTCCTGCCCCCTCTGTTGCCACGGTCACACTGAGACCACACTGAAAGTGTAACCTTCCTTGCTCCCAACCCTGCCAAACCCTCCAGATGCCAAAATGACACATTGCGTTCCACTGTCCTGGTGCCAGGGCCATGTCACAGTTCACCCAGAAATGGGAAGATACTTCTTTCCCCCAGGTCATACTTGGGGCCAAGAGGCCACTAGCAGTGCTTTTTCGGACCCAGAGGCTCAGTCAGGAAAGGCAGCTCCCTTGGCTTCAGCTCTCGTGCAAGGGTTGAATCTCCTATCTCCCTGGTCCTCTCTCTCCCTACCCTCCACCACCACCACCACCAACACAGCTCACACAGAATGATCTCCTTCCTCCTTCAGACAAAAATACACACCCTCATGCAAATAAACTCAAACAGAGCCAGCAGCTTGCAGCCCACCTCCACAGTGCTCCGGACATGCCCAGGCAGGCCCGCACACCAGCAGCACTCACAGCCTCAGCCCACGCCATCTCTCCCCATCACGGCAACTCTCTGACACCTTCTATACACCAGCGCTTATGTGCATTGGGGCTTAGAGTCCCATGGATGCAAACAGTTTGGCACCAAAAACTCCTAAGGGGTTTGTGGGGTTTTGTGGGTTTTTTTTTCCTATAGCTACAAAATGAAATCTCATCAGACATTCCAAATAGCTTTTTTCCCTGGCAGTCCCTCACAACACTTCACATTTAAAAAAAAAAAAAAAAAAAAAAAAATTTATTTATTTATTTGAGAGAGTGAAAGAGAGAGAGAGAGATTGAGAGAATGGATGGGAGGAGGGGCAGAGGGAGAAGCAGACTCTCCACTGAGGAGAGAGCCTGATGTGGGGCTCCATCCCAGGACCCTGGGATCATGACCTGAGCCAAAGGCAGACGCTTAACAGACTGAGCCACCCAGGTGCCCATATCACCTCACTTTAAAGAAAAATGGGTTTTTGTTGATAGAGGTACTTAACCTCCAAATGACCTTCCCTCCAAGATCCACGTGGTATGAGTAACTCCAGTACACACAAAGGTTTTCCGGGTATATTCTTAAGTGACAAATTTTCCTAAAAGTAACCTTCACAGATATTCAACATCAGTCCTCAGTCCTCATTTTGCCCATAGAAAAAAATGTGTTCACAACATGCTACAGCTTGGTCCAGCTGTTTGAAGAACAATGGCTGATGACAGCCAGAAGCAAAAGAAAATGGCAATAAAATAAGGTGGCACATTGACAGCTGAGATCTAGTATGACATCTATGAATGGCTCTGTGGCTCCAGGATTAGATTGCTCTCACTTCAAAAAAGCCATCCATGAGCTCTGTCAATCAGCAACTCAGTCATGCATACATAAAATTCTTAACCCCCATACCCTGCCTAAAAAAAAAAAAAAAAATTCTTAAAGATGATGCTTGAAAAGCAATGTATAGACCATACACATTCTATTAGGGAATGGTTGCATTTTTCTCCTCAACTAATTTATAAACTGAGTTGAATTTTAATCCAACCTTTCCCATGCGTCCCTTTTACAAAACGAATTCAATTTATTATTCTCTGTGGACTTCAAATGAAAAAGTAACATCAAAGTCGAACAGAAAATGAAAGTCCCGGTTCAAACATTATTTTGTTTTCCTCTCCCAAGTAAATATTTGCACCTGCTGCAGGAGCTTATGCTGATATGTCTGTCAATTGAATACATAGTTATGAGAAGGTAAGTAGCTGGGAACAAAGGGACACAAACCAAAGCTCCCCTGTGCTCTCTTCCAAGTGACCTCCAGCCGACTGTGCAAATGACCTGTTTAGAAGGAAGACGATTTGGTCTCCATGGAAGCTCAGCGTGTGGGCTCTGCCTTGACAGATTGACAGCTGTGCTAAATGATGTTGAAATTACATGCAATAGATTGTAGATTATGACTATTGTCCAGTAAGGACTGAAGAGCCCCATGCAGTGAGAGGGGACTCAGTTTGGTTATCTTCACATGCTTCATTCCAGAGGAAAAAGGCACAGGCTCTTATTATAAACTGGACTTTTTGTTTGTCGAGGGAGGTGGTAAGTACCACAGTAGTTTCACTAATTAGAAGCTATAAACCCAGAACAGCCATTGCCACTCTTTCCTAGAATGAAACATAGCCGTGCTCGGTAGGTACCTTTCCGGATGCAACTCTACCCCCAATTTAAAGCTAGGAATAAATGAAATGTCCAATTTTTCAATGTCATAATAGCAAATTAGAGTATAATTAGCCCAAACTGGCATTTGGAGTTTGACTCTTTCGAAAACTAGTGGGCTGCTGACCTGCTCCTGATATTTATTTACTGATGTGCATGATTTTCTGTTCTGTTTTGCCTGTATAAAGTAGGAGGGTGGGGTTTGTAGGAGGACGACCAGGAGAGAGAAGAGCGATGGAAAGGACACAGGTGTCAAACCCCAAGGAAATGGAACAGACAAGCAAGAACAGACTTGAAACTGATACAATTAAGATGGGCCCCCCAAGGACTCCCCAAAATGAGGAGGAACTAAATGCCTGTATGAGAAGGTAGAAGTGTAATGTCTGAAAAATGTGCCTTTTAAAATACTACCATATCTGTTCTCAAAGACTGGGAGCTGGAGGATACAAATTACCCTGCGGACCTGGGTTTAAACAGCATTCCCTTTGTCATAGGACAGCACGACATGGGTCATGCCCTACCTTTATCCTTTTAGAGCAAAGTTGGCGTCTTGCTCAGTAATTAACATCCCTGACCAAAGCACTTGAATCTCTATAAAAACAAAACAAACCAGCAGTTTATTAAGCCACTGGATAGAGGAGAAGAAAGGAGTCAGGGAAACAGGAAGAGAAAATAAGAAAGATATTTTACACTTCATCAAAATATGAAGTCACATTTCATGTTTATCTCCCCCAGTATACTATCACCCCCCCCCCAAAATGAAGCATCAGTCATATGGAACTAGCTCCCTTTCTAAGCTAAACGGACCAGTTTAGACAAGTATGCGTATTAGGTCCAGAAAGCCACTTCAGGAACTAGGGTCTGAAGTCACTGAGTGTCAAAGAAAACTGCCATCATGCAGTCACACCCACATATTGTCTGGGGGCCAGCTACTAAGGTGTGGCAGAATCTTAGAAAAGCAGAATCTGAGCCCTACCTACGATGTCTGCCCCGGGGATTTACATATACATTAAAGTTCATCCCAGCTCAGGTGATCAGTCTTGATCCTTCAAATGTATTGAGAGAGGCCAAAAGGGAGAACTTAAATTTTAAAAAAAAAATGGGGTGCCTGGGTGGCTTAGTCATGTAAGTGTCTGATTTTGGCTCAGGTCATGATCTCGGGGTCCTGAAATCAAGCCGTGTTGGGCTCCCTGCTCCGCAGAGAATCTGCTTGTCCCTCTCCCTCAGCCCCTTCCCATGCTCACACTCCCTCCCTCTCTCCCTCGCCCCCCACCCCCCCATCTCTCAAATAAATAAATAAAATCTTTTAAGAAATCTGAAAATAGTGAAGGTGCTGTCTCATCCTTTCTTTCTTGCCTCTCCCATTAAGAAAAGCTTCCCAAAATGCAAAAGAGCGTATTTTGTGTAAGGAAGAGAAATAGAAAGTACATACATATACATATACACACACACACACACACACACACACACACACACACACACACATATATTTATGTGTTTGCATTCACAAAAAAAGAAACACAGGACAGATAAAATAAAAACAATCTGGTTACTTAGAAGGTGTGAGGGAAGAGAACAGGGTAGAAGAGATGTAAGAGGGAATGGCAGCTCTCCAAGTATACCTTTTGGTATAGTTCTGATTTACAGGAGCATGATACCATTCTGCATATTCAAAAAATAAAATAAGGGACTCCTAGGTGGCTCAGTCAGTTAAGCATCTGCCTTTAGCTCAGGTCATGATCCCAGGGTCCTAGATCGAGTCCCACATCAGGCTCCTTGTGTAGCAAGGAGCCTGCTTCTCCCTCTGCCCACCGCTCCCCCACTTGTTCTCTCTCTCTCTGACAAATAAATAAATTAAATCTTAAAAATAAATTAACTAAATTAAATTAAATTAAACCAACAGTGACAGAGGGAAGAAAAACCTAAACAAAAAAAAAAAAACTGTATTTCAAGTGTATTCTATAACTACAATGAAGAAGATAAAAATGAAATGAAGAACTAATCCAAGTAACTTGCGAGCATAGTATTTGACTGTACAGATGGTCCCCCAACTTATGATTGTTCAGCTGGCGATTTTTCAATTTTACAGTGGTGCAGAAGAAAAATGTATTCAGTAGAAACTGTACTTCAAATTTTGAATTTTGATTTTTTTCCTGGGATAGCAATATGTAGTACAATACTCTCTCATGACACTGGACAGGGCCAAGGAGCCTCAGCTCTCAGTCAGCCCTGTGATCACAGACAGATGTAAACTTACAACCATTGTGTATCTGTGCAATCATTCAGTTTTTTGCTTTCTGTACAGTATTCAGTTACATAAGACATTGCCATTTTATTATAGAAGTGCTTTGTGGGAGCACTGGGTGGCTCGGGTTGGTTAAGTGACTGACTTTTGATCTCAGCTCAGGTCTTGATCTCAGGTCATGAGTTCAAGTCCTGCATTGGCCTCCATGCTGGGTGTGGAGCCTACATACATACAAAAAAATAAAATAAAATAAGCTTTGTGAACAAAGATTTTGCCCAACTGTAAGCTAATGTAAGTGTTCTGAGAACGTTTAAAATAGGTTAGGCTAAGTCAAGCAGAGAGAGTCAATTATCATATGGTTTCACTTATTTGCGGAGCATAACAAATAACATGGAGGACATGGGGAGATGGAGAGGAGAAGGGAGTTGAGGGAAATTGGAGGGGGGAGATGAACCATGAGAGACTATGGACTCTGAAAAACAACCTGAGGGTTTTGAAGAGGCGGGGGGTGGAAGGTTGGGGGAGCCAGGTGGTGGGTATTATGGAGGGCATGCATTGCATGGAGCACTGGGTGTGGTGCATAAACAATGAATTCTGTTACACTGAAAAGAAATTAAAAAAAAAAATAGGTTAGGCTAAGCTATAATGTTTGATAAGTCAGGTGTATTTCATGCATTTTCAACTTGTAATGGGTTTATCAGGACATAACCCCATCATTTGTAAGCCCCTTGTCTTGGGTAAGATTGATTGACAACAAGAGTTACAAACAAATCTTGAACTCTTTTTTTTTTTAAAGATTTTTTATTTAGAAAGAAAGAGAGCAAGCGAGCAGGAGAGGAGGCTGAGAGGGAAAGGGGGAGAGAATCCTCCACCAGACTCCCCGCTGAGCACGGAGCCCAACACAGGGCTCGATCCCAGGACCCTGAGATCGTGACCTGAGCCAAAATCAAGAGCCAGATGCCTAACTGACTGAGCCACCCAGGTGCCTCCCTTAACTCTTTTAAAACCTTTGTTTCTTGTACAGTTATTGGCACAGCAATTCTGAAGTTTCGTTAAATATATTGGAGGAGTGAACAAATGAGTACATGTATGATGTTGTTGGGAATCAAGGACCGGTGCCTGCTTGAGACACACACCCTTAGTCACATGGAAGGGCTATTCACCTGGGCCTAGCAACAGGTATACTTTATATGCGATTCAAGACACACAATAAGGGAAAGACATAGGGAGTTCCAGATGGACACACAGAGGAGAAGGCAAAGTGGAGATGAAGGTAGAGTTGAGAGCAATGCAGCCGCAGGCCAAGGATTGCCTAAGGCCACCATAAGCCAGAAAAGACAAGAACAGATTCTCCCCTAGAACCTCCAAAGGGAGCATGGCCCTGCCCACACCCTGACCTCAGACTTCCAGCCTCCAGATCTGTGAGAGAAAACATTTCTGCTGCTTTAAGTCCCCAAATGTGTGATAATTCGTTACAACCTCAGGAATCCTGTAAAGTAAGGATACTATCATCTCCACTTTCTAGGTAGGGCAATAGAGGCATAAAGAGCTCAAATAACTTGTTCAAGTTCCAGAACTAATCAATATTTTAACAGTAAATGTTAACCCAGGAAATGTGATTCCAAAGACAGCCCTTTGTAACCTCTATTTCAGACTCTTTCTGCCACATGTTCATTAAAGATAACAGCTACCTGGAGTAGCCATCTTTCTATATCAAAATGTGATTATGTAGAAAAGGAAGTCACAGAACCATATACAGGGATACTTCGGTAAGCAAGAATGGAACCTTACTGTTAGTAAAAGTTCATGGAAAGGCAGGGTAATGAATTAAAAGAAATAAATACCAAGCTGAGCTCAAAAGAAAGGAAAATCCAGTAGCCAGAAAAGAAGGAACACAAAACCAGAGCAATAAGTGGATGAATAAGGGCAGAGGATTAACATCCATGGAGGAGCAAGAGGCTTAGTCTCAGAATGTACAACCAGGGAGTAGGAATTGAAACCCCCCTTTAAAGCCAGGGCTCATGAAGGGCCATCCCTCAGTAAAGTGTGATGAGACATAAACTCCACTCGCACCCTAGGGGAGGTTGAAGAAAGCTGGTCCGTGCACTGTATATGGGAAAAAGAGCCCCCATTAGAAACAGCAGGCCCAGGTCTGTTCCATACACGTATGTGAGGTCTGAATTCATAAAAACCAGGCAGTATGAGAATCTCCAGCCAAGAAATTAATGTAAATATGGGCCCCACAGAGGTGAAAACCCTGGGACTTCAAGCAAAAGCAAACACAAAGCTGCTTAGAACAAACCTTAAGCATCTGCCTTTGGCTCAGGTCATGATCCCTGAGTCCTGGAATGGAGCCCCACATCGGGCCCCCTGTTCAGTGGGGAGTCTGCTTCTCCCTCTACCCCTCCTCCTACTTGTGCACAAGCTTTCCCTCCCACTCACTCTCTCTAGCGCTCTCTCTCTCTCTCTCTCTGAAATAAATAAACAAATATTTAGAAACAAGCCTTCTAAACCCTAAAACATACAGAACATTCTAAGGCACACAGACACATACAAATAAATACAGCCGGGCTGAAAATGAGCTCAAAATTTAAAATTCCAAAGAACAGGAGAAAAGGGGTCACCATGAGGAAGAGTCAACAGTCATTGCAAACAGAAAGATCTGGGTGGTCAATAATATGACAAACTGAAAGCCACTGTTTCAATAATTATGTTTCAACTGATAAAATAAAAAGACTTGAAACCTTAAGGAAAGAATAGGCATTGTGTAAAAAGAACTGGCAGGTCTGAAAATGACCAAACAAAACTTCTAGAAGCAAAAATATAAAATTCAACAGGTAAAAGAGCAGATTGGAGACGGATGATGAGAACACAGATGGGAAGAAAACATCCAAAATACAGCAACAAAAGATAAAGAGATGGAAAATATGAGAGAGCAATTAAGAGGGATGAGAAAGTAAAAAATCTATCTCATTAGAATTCCAGGAGAGGGGCGCCTGGGTGGCTCAGTCGTGAAGCGTCTGCCTTCGGCTCAGGTCATGATCCCAGGGTCCTAGGATGGAGCCCCGCATCAGGCTCCCTGCTCAGTGGGAAGCCCGCTTCTCCCTCTCCCACTAACCTGGCTTGTGTTCCCTCTCTCGCTGTCTCTATGTCAATTAAATAAATAAAATCTTTAAAAATAAAAAATAAAATAAAGCAACTGCTTATATTAAGAGTGAGAGCAGAGGTTCAGGGAAATAAACAAGGGTGGTGGAACACTCAGAAGCTAGTTAGAGCAAGGAGTTTGCAAGGGCAAGGTGACCAGAGCTTAAAGAAACCAGCAGTGAAGAAGGTTGCCCAGAACAGTAGCTATCCCTTCAGTGGACTGATGCAGCTGACCCCCAGTAAACTGGCATGGGGGGAGCCCATGGAATAAACACACCAACCTCACTCTCCTTGGCCTTGGAGCCTCTGCTGGTGCATCACACTAATGGAACTCTACTGGAAGCAAAAGGGCAAGAGAAGATGTAATCTACCCATTAACCTTCTCGGTTCAGGGTCTTCAAGTAAGGCTAGTAACAGTTCTCCTCACTGTAGCCCCAGGGTACTCAATCAGTTTTCCTAAACCCTGCCCCCACCTTTGTAAAGAGCCCCGGGGCAGTATGCTACTGCCTCCTGCTAGAACCCTGATATCCTTTACAGGTAGGCGAGTGTGTGTGCATTATAAGTGGAAAAGAGAGAGAAGGGAGAGAAATACAGAGAAAGCCTACAGGTAAATACACCGAAATGCTACTATTTTAGTCATTTGGGTTTTTTTTTTTTTTACTTGCTATATTTTCTCATTTTTCTACAGTGAACATGGAATGCAATGATGCAAAACATCAATCTTTTAATAATGCTTAAAGTCTATAGAAAGTAGAGATTCTTAATCAACTCATTCCCGACTTGATTGACATGCCTAACCCAGACTCCCTGCCGGATATCAGAGCTACAGACACAAACAAATGATGCAACGGGGGGGGGGGGGGGGGGGGG